>NC_088713.1:23176176-23476176 GCF_963576615.1 Watersipora subatra
ACTAGCAACTCAATCTCATATAATGATGTATATCAGCAAGCTAGCAACTCAATCTCATATAACGATGTATATCAGCAAGCTAGCAACTCAATCTCATATAATGATGTATATCAGCAAGCTAGCAACTCAATCTCATATAATGATGTATATCAGCAAGCTAGCAACTCAATCTCATATAATGATGTATATCAGCAAGCTAGCAACTCAATCTCATATAATGATGTATATCAGCAAGCTAGCAACTCAATCTCATATAATGATGTATATCAGCAAGCTAGCAACTCAATCTCATATAATGATGTATATCAGCAAGCTAGCAACTCAATCTCATATAATGATGTATATCAGCAAGCTAGCAACTCAATCTCATATAATGATGTATATCAGCAAGCTAGCAACTCAATCTCATATAATGATGTATATCAGCAAGCTAGCAACTCAATCTCATATAATGATGTATATCAGCAAGCTAGCAACTCAATCTCATATAATGATGTATATCAGCAAGCTAGCAACTCAATCTCATATAATGATGTATATCAGCAAGCTAGCAACTCAATCTCATATAATGATGTATATCAGCAAGCTAGCAACTCAATCTCATATAATGATGTATATCAGCAAGCTAGCAACTCAATCTCATATAATGATGTATATCAGCAAGCTAGCAACTCAATCTCATATAATGATGTATATCAGCAAGCTAGCAACTCAATCTCATATAATGATGTATATCAGCAAGCTAGCAACTCAATCTCATATAATGATGTATATCAGCAAGCTAGCAACTCAATCTCATATAATGATGTATATCAGCAAGCTAGCAACTCAATCTCATATAATGATGTATATCAGCAAGCTAGCAACTCAATCTCATATAATGATGTATATCAGCAAGCTAGCAACTCAATCTCATATAATGATGTATATCAGCAAGCTAGCAACTCAATCTCATATAATGATGTATATCAGCAAGCTAGCAACTCAATCTCATATAATGATGTATATCAGCAAGCTAGCAACTCAATCTCATATAATGATGTATATCAGCAAGCTAGCAACTCAATCTCATATAATGATGTATATCAGCAAGCTAGCAACTCAATCTCATATAATGATGTATATCAGCAAGCTATAGCAACTCAATCTCATATAATGATGTATATCAGCAAGCTAGCAACTAAATCTCATATAATGATGTATATCAGCAAGCTAGCAACTCAATCTCATATAATGATGTATATCAGCAAGCTAGCAACTCAATCTCATATAATGATGTATATCAGCAAGCTAGCAACTCAATATCATATAATGATGTACATCAGCAAGCTAGCAACTCAATCTCATATAATGATGTATATCAGCAAGCTATAGCAACTCAATCTCATATAATGATGTATATCAGCAAGCTAGCAACTAAATCTCATATAATGATGTATATCAGCAAGCTAACAACTCAATCTCATATAATGATGTATATCAGCAAGCTAGCAACTCAATCTCATATAATGATGTATATCAGCACGCTAGCAACTCAATTTCATATAATAATGTATATCAGCAAGCTAGCAACTCAATCTCATATAATGATGTATATCAGCAAGCTAGCAACTCAATCTCATATAATGATGTATATCAGCAAGCTAGCAACTCAATCTCATATAATGATGTATATCAGCAAGCTAGCAACTCAATTTCATATAATAATGTATATCAGCAAGCTAGCAACTCAATCTCATATAATAATGTATATCAGCAAGCTAGCAACTCAATATCATATAATGATGTATATCAGCAAGCTAGCAACTCAATCTCATATAATGATGTATATCAGCAAGCTAACAACTCAATCTCATATAATGATGTATATCAGCAAGCTAGCAACTCAATCTCATATAATGATTTATATCAGCAAGCTAGCAACTCAATCTCATATAATGATGTATATCAGCAAGCTAACAACTAAATCTCATATAATGATGTATATCAGCAAGCTAGCAACTCAATCTCATATAATGATGTATATCAGCAAGCTAGCAACTCAATATCATATAATGATGTATATCAGCAAGCTAGCAACTCAATCTCATATAATGATGTATATCAGCAAGCTAGCAACTCAATCTCATATAATGATGTATATCAGCAAGCTAGCAACTCAATCTCATATAATGATGTATATCAGCAAGCTAGCAACTCAATCTCATATAATGATGTATATCAGCAAGCTAGCAACTCAATCTCATATAATGATGTATATCAGCAAGCTAGCAACTCAATCTCATATAATGATGTATATCAGCAAGCTAACAACTCAATCTCATATAATGATGTATATCAGCAAGCTAACAACTCAATCTCATATAATGATGTATATCAGCAAGCTAGCAACTCAATCTCATATAATGATGTATATCAGCAAGCTAGTAACTCAATCTCATATAATGATGTATATCAGCAAGCTAGCAACTCAATCTCATATAATGATGTATATCAGCAAGCTAGCAACTCAATCTCATATAATGATGTATATCAGCAAGCTAGCAACACAATCTCATATAATGATGTATATCAGCAAGCTAGCAACTCAATATCATATAATGATGTATATCAGCAAGCTAGTAACTCAATCTCATATAATGATGTATATCAGCAAGCTAGCAACTCAATCTCATATAATGATGTATATCAGCAAGCTAGCAACTCAATATCATATAATGATGTATATCAGCAAGCTAGCAACTCAATCTCATATAATGATGTATATCAGCAAGCTAGCAACTCAATATCATATAATGATGTATATCAGCAAGCTAGCAACTCAATCTCATATAATGATGTATATCAGCAAGCTAGTAACTCAATCTCATATAATGATGTATATCAGCAAGCTAGCAACTCAATATCATATAATGATGTATATCTGCAAGCTAGCAACTCAGTCTCATATAATGATGTATATTGGCAAGCTAGCAACTCAATCTCATATAATGATGTATATCAGCAAGCTAGCAACTCAATCTCATATAATGATGTATATCAGCAAGCTAGCAACTCAATCTCATATAATGATGTATATCAGCAAGCTAGCAACTCAATCTCATATAATGATGTATATCAGCAAGCTAGCAACTCAATCTCATATAATGATGTATATCAGCAAGCTAGCAACTCAATCTCATATAATGATGTATATCAGCAAGCTAGCAACTCAATTTCATATAATGATGTATATCAGCAAGCTAGCAACTCAATATCATATAATGATGTATATCAGCAAGCTAGCAACTCAATCTCATATAATGATGTATATCACCAAGCTAGCAACTCAATCTCATATAATGATGTATATCAGCAAGCTAGCAACTCAATCTCATATAATGATGTATATCAGCAAGCTAGCAACTCAATCTCATATAATGATGTATATCAGCAAGCTAGCAACTCAATCTCATATAATAATGTATATCAGCAAGCTAGCAACTCAATCTCATATAATAATGTATATCAGCAAGCTAGCAACTCAATATCATATAATGATGTATATCAGCAAGCTAGCAACTCAATCTCATATAATGATGTATATCAGCAAGCTAACAACTCAATCTCATATAATGATGTATATCAGCAAGCTAGCAACTCAATCTCATATAATGATGTATATCAGCAAGCTAGCAACTCAATCTCATATAATGATGTATATCAGCAAGCTAGCAACTCAATCTCATATAATGATGTATATCAGCAAGCTAGCAACTCAATCTCATATAATGATGTATATCAGCAAGCTAGCAACTCAATCTCATATAATGATGTATATCAGCAAGCTATAGCAACTCAATCTCATATAATGATGTATATCAGCAAGCTAGCAACTCAATGTCATATAATGATGTATAACAGCAAACTAGCAACTCAATCTCATATAATGATGTATATCAGCAAGCTAGCAACTCAATCTCATATAATGATGTATATCAGCAAGCTAGCAACTCAATCTCATATAATGATGTATATCAGCAAGCTAGCAACTCAATCTCATATAACGATGTATATCAGCAAGCTAGCAACTCAATCTCATATAATGATGTATATCAGCAAGCTAGCAACTCAATCTCATATAATGATGTATATCAGCAAGCTAGCAACTCAATCTCATATAATGATGTATATCAGCAAGCTAGCAACTCAATCTCATATAATGATGTATATCAGCAAGCTAGCAACTCAATCTCATATAATGATGTATATCAGCAAGCTAGCAACTCAATCTCATATAATGATGTACATCAGCAAGCTAGCAACTCAATCTCATGTAATGATGTATATCAGCAAGCTAGCAACTCAATCTCATATAATGATGTATATCAGCAAGCTAGCAACTCAATCTCATATAATGATGTATATCAGCAAGCTAGCAACTCAATCTCATATAACGATGTATATCAGCAAGCTAGCAACTCAATCTCATATAATGATGTATATCAGCAAGCTAGCAACTCAATCTCATATAATGATGTATATCAGCAAGCTAGCAACTCAATCTCATATAATGATGTATATCAGCAAGCTAACAACTCAATATCTTATAATGATGTATATCAGAAAGCTAGCAACTCAATCTCATATAATGATGTATATCAGCAAGCTAGCAACTCAATCTCATATAATGATGTATATCAGCAAGCTAGCAACTCAATCTCATATAATGATGTATATCAGCAAGCTAGTAACTCAATCTCATATAATGATGTATATCAGCAAGCTAGCAACTCAATCTCATATAATGATGTATATCAGCAAGCTAGCAACTCAATCTCATATAATGATGTATATCAGCAAGCTAGCAACTCAATCTCATATAATGATGTATATCAGCAAGCTAACAACTCAATCTCATATAATGATGTATATCAGCAAGCTAACAACTCAATCTCATATAATGATGTATATCAGCAAGCTAGCAACTCAATCTCATATAATGATGTATATCAGCAAGCTAGTAACTCAATCTCATATAATGATGTATATCAGCAAGCTAGCAACTCAATCTCATATAATGATGTATATCAGCAAGCTAGCAACTCAATCTCATATAATGATGTATATCAGCAAGCTAGCAACACAATCTCATATAATGATGTATATCAGCAAGCTAGCAACTCAATATCATATGATGATGTATATCAGCAAGCTAGTAACTCAATCTCATATAATGATGTATATCAGCAAGCTAGCAACTCAATCTCATATAATGATGTATATCAGCAAGCTAGCAACTCAATATCATATAATTATGTATATCAGCAAGCTAGCAACTCAATCTCATATAATGATGTATATCAGCAAGCTACCAACTCAATATCATATAATGATGTATATCAGCAAGCTAGCAACTCAATCTCATATAATGATGTATATCAGCAAGCTAGTAACTCAATCTCATATAATGATGTATATCAGCAAGCTAGCAACTCAATATCATATAATGATGTATATCTGCAAGCTAGCAACTCAGTCTCATATAATGATGTATATTAGCAAGCTAGCAACTCAATCTCATATAATGATGTATATCAGCAAGCTAGCAACTCAATCTCATATAATGATGTATATCAGCAAGCTAGCAACTCAATCTCATATAATGATGTATATCAGCAAGCTAGCAACTCAATCTCATATAATGATGTATATCAGCAAGCTAGCAACTCAATCTCATATAATGATGTATATCAGCAAGCTAGCAACTCAATCTCATATAATGATGTATATCAGCAAGCTAGCAACTCAATCTCATATAATGATGTATATCAGCAAGCTAGCAACTCAATATCATATAATGATGTATATCAGCAAGCTAACAACTCAATCTCATATAATGATGTATATCACCAAGCTAGCAACTCAATCTCATATAATGATGTATATCAGCAAGCTAGCAACTCAATCTCATATAATGATGTATATCAGCAAGCTAGCAACTCAATCTCATATAATGATGTATATCAGCAAGCTAGCAACACAATCTCATATAATGATGTATATCAGCAAGCTAGCAACTCAATCTCATATAACGATGTATATCAGCAAGCTAGCAACTCAATCTCATATAATGATGTATATCAGCAAGATAGCAACTCAATCTCATATAATGATGTATATCAGCAAGCTAGTAACTCAATCTCATATAATGATGTATATCAGCAAGCTAGCAACTCAATCTCATATAATGATGTATATCAGCAAGCTAGCAACTCAATCTCATATAACGATGTATATCAGCAAGCTAGCAACTCAATCTCATATAATGATGTATATCAGCAAGATAGCAACTCAATCTCATATAATGATGTATATCAGCAAGCTAGCAACTCAATCTCATATAATGATGTATATCAGCAAGCTAGCAACTCAATCTCATATAATGATGTATATCAGCAAGCTAGCAACTCAATCTCATATAATGATGTATATCAGCTAGCTAGCAACTCAATCTCATATAATGATGTACATCAGCAAGCTAGCAACTCAATCTCATGTAATGATGTATATCAGCAAGCTAGCAACTCAATCACATATAATGATGTATATCAGCAAGCTAGCAACTCAATCTCATATAATGATGTATATCAGCAAGCTAGCAACTCAATCTCATATAACGATGTATATCAGCAAGCTAGCAACTCAATCTCATATAATGATGTATATCAGCAAGCTAGCAACTCAATCTCATATAATGATGTATATCAGCAAGCTAGCAACTCAATCTCATATAATGATGTATATCAGCAAGCTAGCAACTCAATCTCATATAATGATGTATATCAGCAAGCTAGCAACTCAATCTCATATAATGATGTATATCAGCAAGCTAGCAACACAATATCATATAATGATGTATATCAGCAAGCTAGCAACTCAATCTCATATAATGATGTATATCAGCAAGCTAGCAACTCAATCTCATATAATGATGTATATCAGCAAGCTAGCAACTCAATCTCATATAATGATGTATATCAGCAAGCTAACAACTCAATCTCATATAATGATGTATATCAGCAAGCTAGCAACTCAATCTCATATAATGATGTATATCAGCAAGCTAGCAACTCAATCTCATATAATGATGTATATCAGCAAGCTAGCAACACAATCTCATATAATGATGTATATCAGCAAGCTAGTAACTCAATCTCATATAATGATGTATATCAGCAAGCTAGTAACTCAATCTCATATAATGATGTATATCAGCAAGCTAGCAACTCAATCTCATATAATGATGTATATCAGCAAGCTAGCAACTCAATCTCATATAATGATGTATATCAGCAAGCTAGTAACTCAATATCATATAATGATGTATATTAGCAAGCTAGCAACTCAATCTCATATAATGATGTATATCAGCAAGCTAACAACTCAATCTCATATAATGATGTATATCAGCAAGCTAGCAACTCAATTTCATATAATGATGTATATCAGCAAGCTAGCAACTCAATCTCATATAATGATGTATATCAGCAAGCTAACAACTCAATCTCATATAATGATGTATATCAGCAAGCTAGCAACTCAATTTCATATAATGATGTATATCAGCAAGCTAGCAACTCAATCTCATATAATGATGTATATTAGCAAGTTAGCAACTCAATCTCATATAATGATGTATATCAGCAAGCTAGCAACTCAATATCATATAATGATGTATATCAGCAAGCTAGCAACTCAATCTCATATAATGATGTACATCAGCAAGCTAGCAACTCAATCTCGCTGGCCTAATGGGTATCGGGTTGGACTAGTGAACGACAGGGTCCTAGATTGAATCTTCTTTTGTATGAACTCTTTATTCCGAGATTTTAAGATCTATAGCCGGAATGACAGATATACGACATACTTTGAGAAAGATATCGATATAAGTATTCGGGTGAGATACAGTGATCGGTGGTTTTCCTGTACAGTTGACACCTAAAATCAGTTGGTTGGTCTGATGTGAACAATGTGATGTGTCAAAGATGAATAGGTTATTAAATTTCCTTTACACAGGCGTTGTCTTCATAGACCATGGTAGTTTATGGTTTTCATGCCAAAATAGGTTTTGCTTTTTCCAGAACTGATATCTGACATATGTCTCAAAGGTTGGTGTGTGCTTCTTTTATTCTTTAGCTTTGTGATGGGCTCTGCCTTTTCCTCTCTCTACTGATCACCATGTTATACACAGACCCGCCAGTGATGACTTAGTTAGCTGACTAATTGTTACTGAGCCTTGCTGGCCTTTTGATGTTCTTTTTGGCAGCCTTCCATTGCAATATTGCATATAAATTTGCATTTACACCAGCTGATTTGCCAACATAAGTTTCGGTGTCGATACCTGATCGATTTTATGGAAGTTATTAGTCCAAATTTCCTTTTAAACTGAGGCGAGTTTGGACCCATGGGCGACTTTACCATTTTTTGCAGGATTGGATAACTTGAACTAATACTTTTTTAGTGAGTCAAGATTTCCATTTTGTCATAATAACATCGACATAATAACTGAAGCTGATGCTATTACCACTGCTTATAGATAACGCGGTGCTTTGTTGTGTGTTATTTTCTGGATTCTATTTACAGCCTGATTTTACTGTAGTTTATCTACTGTTAAAATACAACAATACTTGAATATTGTTAGTTTTGATTGAGCAGGTTTGTAGCGAAGAATTATTTTAAGGTCACTGCAAGGCCATCTACATCGTGTCAGAGTCTGAGTCAAACCCTCTTCATAATTTACATCCCCAGTACATTTTCAGCTAGGTCAGCATCCTTGGAGTTTGTAACACAAATTGAGCCTGTAGCCTATTTTAGACTATAATTAGCTACTACAGGTGTTTTTAAAGGTCTACCAATTGAATAACTAGCTGCTATTTTCTAAAGTACATGAACCTGAGAGCACAACAGCTGACCTTTGACATCACAGTTCACTCTGTAGTATAGATACTGTACTTTATAGTTTGTATATTTTAGTTGTACTATAAAATATGAAAATATTTTAAAATACAAAATGCATGTTTTTTAACATTTTAAAATATAAAATACCATATGTATGCTTGTTTGAATACTATATTTATATGTTTAAAATATCAATAGGTAAACTTGATGAAAAAAGTTATGAATGAAAAGTGGTTAAGAAAACCTCAATATTAAATTCAATGTCCAACCATTTAATTTTTAATAAATGACTAACTCATCTCCAAGTTCAGCAAGGGGAGTATTTAAACTATGTAAAATTTAAAAGTTGGACTCACCAAATGCAAATGCTTAACAATGATAGAACCAAGCGTAAACATTGCTCATTACATAGTAGCCTATAAGCTTGCAGCTATTGATGAGAAACGAGATAGAGAATCAGCAGCTGGGGAATCAAACTTAAACGTTCAGAATACTACCATCTGCACCACTTGACCACCTTTCCACATTTAAGAATACTTATGCACCTAATTATTACACATGGCAATCATTTACAGCTCATGAACATAAGTACATACGTACGTAACAAATCACCTCCTTTTTACCACTAAATCTCTCAGTAAGTAGATTCAACATCCTTATGAACATCTTCTGTTAGCATTGTTTGAACCAGCTCAATCAATTTACAGCAATTAACAAAACAATGTAACAAGGGAGACAAATGCATTATTGTTTATACTACAAGAGGATTACTATGAAGTATGATTTTTTTGGTACTCGCCTCAAAATCAGAAACTGGCATGAAACAATGGTCACAAACCGGTACATCGGCAGTCCCATGCACCATGAGAGGTTGTCACATGTAATAAGCATGTGTACAATTATTCCAAAATACAATCAAGTGGTCGAGTGACACAGATGGTAGCAAGATTAGTTTGGAAGCTGAACATCTAGTTTCTGATGCCGTGTGAGGAATCATTTTTCGTAATGCTCTCAGCATGGCTTTGAACAGACAGAGACAACTCTTATTATAGTAAATATTGAATTGTTGACAATACTAAACAGTTCTCATTTCAATCACTTTAAACCCTAGAATCTATTTTCATTCCTTCACAACCTCATTATATAAATACTACATATTCACTGTTATATTTCCCCATGATCTTAATTTATCCCTGCACAGTCCTGCCACCAGTGACAGCTGACAAGTATCAACAGGTACATATATTGTAGTAATAACAGTAGGTGGGCAGGCATCTTCACACGCGGCTTTGGTCTACAAAGAAAAAAAACCACTAAAGAATTTCTGACAAGGTTTGATTTAACGGGAGTTGTCAGCTCGTGTTTTAGATATAGCAACCAAAGACATTTTCATTAGTGTTAAAAATCAGAGATGAACTTGGACAAAATTTTAGGGGTTTTCACCTAAAAGCAATGGAATTGTTCATTTGAATTGTTGTTGATGTTTTAAGTGATCTGACTGCCAGGATATTTCATGATTAAAATTGACAAAATTTGATCGCGGTTAAAATGTGCATGGCTCATTTCTCATCGTTTATATGGCCGCCGCGAGCTTGTACTGCCTCAGAAGATGCAATCACACTCGATCTAAATCTAATTGGTTGTCTTAATCATACAATACTCTGCAAGTTGAGAAAATTCAAACTACATTTCACCTCTTTTTAAACATTTTCAGTTAGCCAAAAATAGTTTTTCGATATTTATTGACCAGTCAAGATTTAGGTTAATTTTTATGTGATAATCGGTTGGGTGAAAACAAAAAATTTTCTGGCAGCGAATTATTGTTAGGATGAAATCTTCTGGGTCTACACTTTAATTTCAATTTACTAAATTATATCTACTAGTAAATTTTACTGTTAATAATTAGTAAGTATTAGTGAAGAGCTGGTAAAATAGCATAAAGAATAAACCATTATAAAAGGAAACTAGCTGAGGTTACCTCAGTGGTGAATATTGTGGGCAAAATCTTACAATGTAATCAGAGACTGCATGTCACTCTTTACTTCCTGTTCTTTAATAAAAATCCGTAGCTAATACTTCATATTATTTATTGTTACTCCTTGTGTCTAAATACAGTAAGTTGATAATTTAAGTTCTACGAGAGCTCTCAGCCAGTAAAGAGATAAGGACAGAGAGCAAAAGCTTTAAAAGATATGCACAAAATAAATCTATAGGCATCGACTATCGAGGAAATAACTTCAGCTATTCATACCCTCATTATTTTTCATTTGGTTGGGATGTGTTTTGGGAACACCATGATGTACTTACAGGTAACTTCAAAAAATTTTTGACTTTATCTTCGCAACATTTGATGGCTTATTATTACATAACTTAGTAAATCATCTAATTATCATATCTTGTGTTAACCCTGTCCAACTGTCAAAATTGGAAAGTCAAGGTGGCCCACTGCTTGAAAAGGTTTACCAACCGTTGCGCTGAAGAATCATATTTTTGAGACAGCGGCCACTCATTCCTGCTGGTGAAATATATCTACATGAATGTGTGTTCCATAATCTTCACTATAATATGAGCCGGGTTCACTTGTGTGTCTGTATGTCTGCTGGCAAGTTATATAGAAAGAAATGCTTTCAACAGGATTTGAACTCACACCCTTCAGCATGGCTGCCCAGCGCTCGACTATTTGCACCATTGACCGCCTTAGCAAAACTAGTTATTAATAAAATTAGCCTTAATGATCCCATATGACAACCACTAGTCACATTGTTATGATAGTTCACTGTTCTAGAGCAAACAGGTTTGATGGTAAAAGTTGATTAGTACAAGGGTTACCTTCTGTCGCTGGTTTTAAATTGATTTGCATAGATGTGCGCATTGTAGAAATCATAAGTCAACCCGTGGACAGATTGTTAAAGTGGAAAATGGTTTTCCAATGCATCAAAACTTTAAATAAATAAAATATATTAATAAAAAAGAGCTCAAATAACTTACTACTTCATTAAATTTTCAAATTAATTTTTAGAACATATTTTTATAACAAAACTCTGAATGCAATAAAAAGAATAATATAACTTGTGAAGACAATTACTAGAAAATAAAAACTAAAGCCCTTTGTTCATAATTTAGAACCTAATAATGACCTATGAAGCTAATTTGTTATAATAAAGTGAATAAAGTCTCAGCTGTTAACTTGCTATGATAACATGAACACATGAAACACCTATATATAATATGAATATCTACTAGTATATGCTAGAGTATCTACATTATCTACTAGAATATTTACTAGTAGATATTCATATTCAAGGATATCCAGGATATTCCAGAATATCCTAGAAATCTAGAATATGGTAACAGATAATACAGTATTATGATAGAGCACAGAGAAAGAGGGTAAATTGATGCAGGTAATACAGTGTCTGCCTACTAAGCTGAATGTCACAGGTTCGAATCCTGTGCAGTGCAATATTTTATCGTAAACTCTACCTTGACTTCAGACATACCCTGCACTTATTATAGTTAATATTTCTTAATTAACTCTTTTGCTACTAAACTTAATTATTTATTTTTTGATACCGATTTAATCACAAATGTGTTCCGGAATGAGCTCTAACCTTTTTCAGCTATTTTTCACAATTTCCGTGAGCACGTCCGATACAATATTATATGAGTTATCGATATCTTTATAGCTCAAGGCATTATTTTTAATGCTAAAAATAATCAATTTCAGTAATAATAATGTTCAATAGAGACCCCATAAATAACATAGATACAACATAAAAATTTCATAGATATAGAATCAGTGAAACTTCTCTAACTGTAATGTGTCTGACACAACTGGGCACCGTTAAAAAGAAATTGTTATAAAAAATTAGGTCTTTACCAAAAGAAACTGAAAGCAGGATGGATTGTAAACACATTTTCTATTGGCTCAACACATGTATATAATAGTTTCCATTTTTTAATTACAGACACAATATGCTAATTAATTATAACCAACTACTCACTAATCAGAAACACTTTACACAGAGTTTACTAAAGCCGTACCATGTGACTCTTTGCCATATACAAAAGGTGTAGCGAGCTGCACTACACGGTGAGTGGTCTTCGCAAAGAGTTGATAGTTTTTTGCTTGAAAAAGTGAAAGTTAATTTTAACCTGTAGACAATGCATATGGCCTCCTAATCTATCTCATGGAGTTGTAGCTGTTATGTTTTAATAAAACCAGTTGTTATGACAATCAAGTAGTAACAGGGTCGGTATAGATGCAGGGGTCAGATATATAGAGTCAGTTTCACTTAAAATAATCTGTTCTCATTCTTTCAGCATCTTCCATAAATGGACCTGTCATATCTCCTTTCTGACCACCTGAACTTAGTAAAAACTGTTAGAGTTCTGGCGGAGATGAACTCCAACACCACTGTCGCAGCTGCTGCCCCAGTTCAGCTGAGCACTACAAGGTCATTTTACCAGTGGAAGTTTACTGTACTCATCTGGGTTGGAGCAAGCAGCCTCCCAATCACGCTTGTTTCCGAAATACAGAAAAACCAAAATGTAAATGAAGTAGGCCATTATCATAAATGAAACAATAAAACTTTAAAAGTTTTCACACAAAAAATACATTTATTTATCTAGTCGTAATCTGATAGCGCAACTCATATTTCATGCCAGACGTCGCAAACAATTTTTGTAGAATTTGTTGACTATCACAGGTGACCAACAGACTACTCATGTT
Organism: Watersipora subatra; assembly: GCF_963576615.1. Classification (NCBI taxonomy): domain Eukaryota; kingdom Metazoa; phylum Bryozoa; class Gymnolaemata; order Cheilostomatida; family Watersiporidae; genus Watersipora; species Watersipora subatra. Next base: position 23,189,849 of record NC_088713.1, read on the forward strand.
TATCAAAGGATGATATGCACTCCTCCGATCTAATGTAAAAAAATTAAACATTTTTTACGGCAGGTTTTGAGATGTCAGTGCTCAAGGTTACAGCATTAAAATGATGAAATAGATGCGTAAGGGCAATATACACGGTTTGATTGAATTCATTAAGTATATTTGTGAAAACATTTCGACGACTGAAGTTGTATAAAAGTTTAAACAGAAGCCATCATTTTTAACTATGTCCCATTTGAGCCGCTTTGGAAAGAGATTCCAATTTACGATGTTCTTGTGATGGCTGCGATTAACTGTTATTGCATAGCTTTAAAGAGCTTGTGATCACTTTTCCACATATTTTGTACCTATAACACAGCAAAGTAAGACATGGTGAGTATTTTGATACCAAATAACTGTAATTTGAATTTTGTTGCAAGTCACTCTTTAAAGCATGGTCTCCCGAGCCAAAAGGGTGCAAGTTCAAAACCCTCGCAATGTGACACATTTTTCTTACACAACTATTGGAAAGTGTACAGCTGCTATTACTACCATTCAATAAAAACTCATTAAAAATCACTCAGGCTACAATTTGCAAGGCCTCAAAGCGAAACTCAGCTCCGCATGAGCTGTAAACACGTTTCCTATTGGCTCAATGCAATCAGATTATTGATTCATTCCGATTAAGTACAGAAATGACAGGCTATATAACTATAACTACTAGCTAATCAGAAATTATTTGTATAAATTCTACTGGTCTGGTTCACTAAAGGCTGTATGTCAGGTTTTTCCTCTCGGCGATTATTCATCAACTGGGTGCAGGGTAAGGCGATGGAATCGTCAAGGCACCGCAAATACATCTATTGCATTTGATATAACTTATGGTGAAAAATTGCAATGTTGACTGATCTTTGGCTGTTTTACTTTTCATTATTCCAACCCATCAAGTCCCTCAGGCTAGGTAAGCAAAAAAATAATTCATCAACACCTTATTATTATTATATACTGAGCTACTACTACTCTGCTAGTCAAGTGTGCTGATAAAGCACAGAGAATAAAGTGCAGAGAATAACCATATGTACCTTTATTCTAAAATGCCACAAGGTGCATGCTTGGTACAGGCGTTAGAACATCGGTTTCTTGTGCCAAAGGTTGTGAGTTCAAACCTCCTACAATGCATTCTCGTTACTTCCGTATCAAAAAAGAGTCAGCTGTAATATTTTCCCATAATGCTTCAGAGGTGCATATTTTAAAGCGTTGGTTTAATAAGCCAAAGGTGGCAAGTTCGAAACCCCTACAATGTAATCTTTTTTTCAACCAACATTCAGGAAAATAGCGTCTGTCTAATTTTCCCAATACTGGGCTAAGCATCCACAAAAACAAATGCAATGAGCACCTCTTCGGTGATGGTGATTGGTCATCACAGATTGCTTGATTTATATTTTGTTTTAGGGCAGTTGCTGCAGGACTAGTATTTCATCATTTACCCAACCACATTATTTAATGAAAACGCTATGTTGTGAACTATTTGATGATGTAAGCATAGATGCCTTATATCAGTACTAGCTGCATTACCCGCCTACAGGAACAGATTCCATAGTTTAATGCTGAAAAAATACTACATTGAAGGGGATTTGAACTCGCAACCTTCTGCACAGCAAACCTAACATGCTGCTCTAACCCTTGCACAAATCAAGCACCTTCTATCATAATTGAACAGACAGTTATTCTCAGCTCTTTGTTGACACATTTCACTACCAGAGTACTAGTAATAAGTGATGTGGTGATGACACTACATAGTACTAGTATGACATTGATAAGGCATTACTAATAATGCATTGATAAACTATTTTCTTGCTCATTCACTCTGATATACTTGATAGGGTAGTATAGGAATAACAAAGTAAGACTGGCAAAGATCGGTTTGCAATTGCAATTTTCTACGATCCATTACATTAAATGCAAAACCTAGTATATGTTTGATCACCTACACTGAGTATTCTATATTCTTTAAAGAATAGAGCGCCATGACTTTTAATTAAAGGTGTTTACACTCAAAAGCTGTTGTTTAAAATACTAGCTAATATATAATATACACCATTGTACCTCATTCCACCTAGAGCTTCATGATGTAGTGATTCGATTGTAAGGTGGCAATTTTTAAAGTAAACGATTTGAAAATAACCACCATTTAAATAGATATCATCATTTGTACAATGGTGTAATGACGAATTTGCTCATACCTGATTATTTTCGATGTGAGTAATTCCGATAGATACTAAAAATAAAAAGCCTTCCACTCTTATAATAAACTCATTCCATAGCTTTCCACGCACACACAGACAGACACACTCACACACAGACACACCCACTCACACACACACAGACACACCCACTCACACACAGACACAGACACACACACACACACACACACACACACACACACACACACACACAGTCTTGTAAACGCATGCAATTGGGGACGCGATATTTTTACCATCACTTTGAGGACATTTTTCATCTATCATTAAGAGCTTTAAAAAATAACATATTAAAACAGTTTTTGTTGGGTTTACAAATGCACTGATTTTTGGAGCTGTCATCTTATCCGTTTTTCAGTTATAGCTCATGAGAATTTAACACTAACTTTGGGGACATCACATCACACACATGTATGAATTTTTTATCTAATAAACGGGGACTTTTGCGTAGAGAAGATAACCCTGGCTTATTTTTGTTTTTTTCAACCATTTTGGAGTTGTCGGTATGTGATACTTTTCCCACACTTTCGTAAATGTACTTGTAAAAGTTTTCCATCACTAAATTTTTCCCCAAATGTCAACTTAGAAGTTTAATAGTTCTTTATTAAACCTATTTAAAGTACTAATTCTACATATGTATGGTGCGCAAAGGTTGAATCGACCTTAGACTTTTTATGTTTAGTAATAAATTCAGTGTAATCAAGTGCTTCACAGAATTTACGGTGATCTGTTCAAGTTAAGGTTTTGAAGTGCAAACAGCCAGGCCTGGGTTGCAGGCTGATGTCTATCTAGATTTAAAACTTTTCAACATTTAACGCGAGTATGTTCAAGGTTAACATTTTAACATAGTTTTCATAGAACTCTTAAGCCCTGAATAGGCAAGAAATTTAATTACTATAATAGATAAAGTATTTTGCTACATCTCATTTTATCACTACCAAAAGCAGCTATCAGAAAATTTACATTGCGCGATCAAGAGTTAACTTTTTTTTTAAAAAGTAAAAATAACCAGGCAAGCAAATGTGAGTAATTTTTTTTAAATCAGGAAGCCAAATAAATTTGAATACAGTTAATTTTAGTCGTACTTTTTTGTTTGGTTGCACACAATGATAACCACTTTTAATTTAAACTTTTGTGCAATTCCTTTGTTTGTAAGCCATGCATGAAAAGCCAAGCATAGGCAGAGACATATTAGAATCAAGCTTTGGAAATGAAGCATTGGTATCTCCAATATGCCTAATGTAAGCCCAATAACTTTAACCTTATAAAAATATCATTATGTTTAATAAAACGTGTTATCCGTACCAAAAATTTGCCTTCTATTACATTTTCCTAAAAATATATTGAGTTGCCCATTTTTGCAAAAACCATACATTTAATTGCAATCTATTCAAATGTTTAATAACAAGATTGACTCAATTTTTAGTGCAGATATGACCAAAAGTACGCAAAATATTTTAACCATCAGCTTGGGAGTGTTAAATAAATACTATCACTGCACACAATGATTTGAGCTATCCCGGTGCTATTGAAATAAACTTTGTTCCATTTGAAGGCGTGTACGTCATCCAAATTATGTATGATACTACAGTCAAGGTTTTTTGAAGTAATTGGCCAGTTATTGTAACTGCAAACCGTACAATATAGTCTCAAATATGTTGTCATACAATTTTTCTGATGTATGATGTAAACATAAAAAAGTGTGTTTGTATTAATATACAAGTATATTCGTTATTTAGGTACAATTGACAAACTATTACAAATGCACACGATATCATAAATTCGCTCAATGCTAGTCTAATGGGGAGTCTGTACTTTCACCATCAACTATTTAGAGGGCAATATGAACACAAGGGAATGTTTGGTATTTTAATCAGCAAGTTTGTAACCATTAGTTTAACAAATTAGTAGAAATCTTATCATGAAAAGATATCCCCATATTGGTTGTAGAAAAATTATCGCAGGTGTGTATGATATTTTTACCATTGATTTGGGGACACTGACTGATTATTTTATTTGATATCACAGTCATCATCATTCCTAATACCATTGCTGCTCGATGTTCCAAATTTAATGCCAAAATATTAACCCTAATGAATATACTTCTTAAGCAGTTTCCTGAGCACATTGAACAATTATAAGAAAAGAACACAGTCAGTCATAGAATATGTGAACACCATTGCAACAATATGTCCCCAATTTGATGGTAAAATTATTCTCACAGGTGTGTATGATATTTTAACCATTGATTTGGGGACATTGACTGATTATTTTATTTGAAATCACAGTCATCATCATTCCTAATACCATTGCTGCTCGATGTTCCAAATTTAAAGCCAAAATATCAATCCCAACAAATATGCTTCTTAAGCAGTTTCCTGAGCACATTGACCAATTACAACAAAATAACTCAGTCAGTCATAGACAATGTCAACTCCATTGCAACAATATGTCCCCAATTTGATGGTAAAATTATTCTCACGGATGTGCATGATATTTTAACCATTGATTTGGGGACATTCACTGATTATCCTATTTGATATCACAGTCATGAATATTCCTAATACCATTGCTGCTAGAGTTCCAAATTTAATGCCAAAATACCAACCCCAATAAATATGCTTATTAAGCAGTTTCCTGAGCACATTGACCAATTATAACAAAAGAACACAGTCAGTCATAGAATATGTGAACACCATTGCAACAATATGTCCCCAATTTGATGGTAAAATTATTCTCACAGGTGTGTATGATATTTTAACCATTGATTTGGGGACATTGACTGATTATTTTATTTGAAATCACAGTCATCATCATTCCTAATACCATTGCTGCTCGATGTTCCAAATTTAATGCCAAAATATCAATCCCAACAAATATGCTTCTTAAGCAGTTTCCTGAGCACATTGACCAATTACAACAAAATAACTCAGTCAGTCATAGACAATGTCAACTCCATTGCAACAAAATGTCCCCAATTTGATGGTAAAATTATTCTCACAGATGTGCATGATATTTTAACCATTGATTTGGGGACATTCACTGATTATCTTATTTGATATCACAGTCATGAATATTCCTAATACCATTGCTGCTAGAGTTCCGAATTTAATGCCAAAATACCAACCCCAATAAATATGCTTATTAAGCAGTTTCCTGAGCACATTGACCAATTATAACAAAACAACACAGTCAGTCATAGAATATGTGAACACCATTGCAACAATATGTCCCCAATTTGATGGTAAAATTATTCTCACAGGTGTGTATGATAATTTAACCATTGATTTGGGGACATTGATTGATTATTTTATTTGAAATCACAGTCATCATCATTCCTAATACCATTGCTGCTCGATGTTCCAAATTTAATGCCAAAATATCAATCCCAACAAATATGCTTCTTAAGCAGTTTCCTGAGCACATTGACCAATTACAACAAAATAACTCAGTCAGACATAGACAATGTCAACACCATTGCAACAATATGTCCCCAATTTGATGGTAAAATTATTCTCACAGATGTGCATGATATTTTAACCATTGATTTGGGGACAATGACTGATTATTTTATTTGAAATCACAGTCATCATCATTCCTAATACCATTGCTGCAAGATGTTCCAAATTTAATGCCAAAATATCAATCCCAATAATTATGCTTCTTAAGCAGTTTCCTGAGCACATTGATCAATTATAACAAAAGAACACAGTCAGTCATAGAATATGCCAACACCATTGCAGCAATATGTCCCCAATTTGATGGTAAAATTATTCTCACAGGTGTGTATGATATTTTAACCATTGATTTGGGGACATTGACTGATTATTTTATTTGAAATCACAGTCATCATCATTCCTAATACCATTGTTGCAAGATGTTCCAAATTTAATGCCAAAATACCAACTCCAATGAATATGCTTGTTAAGCAGTTTCCTGAGCACATTGACCAATTAGAACAAAAGAACACAGTCAGTCATAGACAATGTCAACACCATTGCAACAATATGTCCCCAATTTGATGGTAAAATTATTCTCACAGGTGTGTATGATATTTTAACCATTGATTTGGGGACAATGACTGATTATTTTATTTGAAATCACAGTCATCATCATTCCTAATACCATTGCTGCAAGATGTTCCAAGTTTAATGCCAAAATACCAACTCCAATGAATATGCTTTTTAAGCAGTTTCCTGAGCACATTGACCAATTAGAACAAAAGAACACAGTCAGTCATAGACAATGTCAACACCATTGCAACAATATGTCCCCAATTTGATGGTAAAATTATTCTCATAGGTGTGTATGATATTTTAACCATTGATTTGGGGACATTGACTGATTATTTTATTTGAAATCACAGTCATGAACAAAAACCGTTGCTGTAAGATGGCCGTTATTTAACAGCCAAATATCTCAGACATGTTTACGCTATTTTAAACATTTGTATGGTCGCATTTACCAATTATGATAAAATAATGTGCAGTTTTAAGCCATGTAAATTCATCATGCCAAGATGTCTCAATTTGATCACAGAACTATTATCATATATGCATATGACTTTACAAATTTTTGTAAGTTCACTTACAGTCACTAATCATTTCAAAGCATCTGGGCTGTGGGAAAATCTCTCTAATTTAATGGCACAAATATCACAGCAAGTTTTAGTTATATTTGAACCATTAGCTTGAAAAAATTGATCTATAATTGTAAGTGCACACTTATTCGCCAACCATCTTAAAGCGAATGTGTGAGACTTGACCAATTTTGTGCTAAAACTATTATTGCAACTGTGAATGATATTGCTTCCATTAGTTTGAAACATTGATCAATTATTACCAATCTACACGCAGTGATCAAGCATCTCATAGCTATTGTGACAAGATGTCCCCAAATAGATGCTAAAATACCATCACCAGTGTTTATAATTATGTAACTATTCTGGGAAGTTGGCCAATATGCAACTCCGCTCACAGTCATACAACAGCTCAAAATATCTGTAATAAAATGTCCCTAATGCTCGTTTCATTATCTCCACAAAGCTTGTATGATTTTTTAACCATTTGCTTGGGGATATTGAGCAATTATTACAAAAGCAGTTTGAGTGATATAGCATCTCAACGCCATTGTGCTATGTTGTTGCTAATTTGAGGCTTCAAATATAACCACGAGTTTGCATGATCTTTTAACCATTGGTTTGAAATAATTGTCAAAATTTACTGGTGCATACATAGTATTAATTCATATCAAGGATGTTACAAAAAGTTTCTTTCAGTTTGTTGTTACAGTTGATGACAAAGAATAAAATATTTCTATTTTGGAAAGATGAAGACCACAACAAATACTTATTATATTACAACCATTAGTTTGGAACAATACACAATGATTATTAGAGCACAATTAGTCGCCACCGATCTCAAAACATTTGTAATAAGATGTTCCCAAATTGATGGTAAAAATATCAGTGCATGAACATTTGCTTGTATGGCCATTGGTTTGAAAACCTAAAGCAAATATCATAACTGTACATACAGTCATAAAATTTCTCAATGCTGTTTCAATAACTACGAATATTATCAACACCGTTAATTAAAATAAAACCATTACTTTTAGAATATTAATGAATTAATTAAGTATACTTTCATCCATAAAAAATTCATGGAACATTTAGTAATCGGAGGTGTGTTTGTTGTTTCAACGATTAATTTTGCAAACATTAGTTTAACCAAATAATAGAAATATCATTGCGATAATATATCCTCATTTTGGTTTTGGAATTATTATCATGGGTGTGTATGATATGACATTTAACCTATTAGTTTGGGATTTTTACCAATTCTTGTACGAAAACTATTAGGTGTATTGAAATATATTTATTTTCTTTCAAATATTTGCATGATAGAAACTATTGAGCCTATAATTGACACACATAAACAAGACAACAACACTAATGCAATACAAATATAATATAATTTGTGTACAGCTAAAAGACAATATTGCAACTAAAGGTAATTTGCTGTCCGCTAAGTAGGTATTTGCCAGATTATCTTCAGAATCTGTGAAACAGAATACAACCTTTCAAACACATTTCACTTGCTATGCCTGTTTGGCTTTTAATTCATATTGAAGTTCTTAAAAATAAAAATAGACAGTAGCTATCAAATTCTTTAAGTATTTAATAAATTTTAAGTATAACATTTCAGTGTGAAGCCTTCGGCAATATTTTACTAAGTCAGTATTGTTTATGATAATAATCATCTATGTGAGCAACATCCAATAATATGAAATATTTTGAAAAGGTGATTCGTCTTTACCGTTAACTGTTGTTCACTTTACTTTTTCAATTCAAAACGCATGGCATAACTCTTTGGCAACTGAGCAGTAAGTTGATAGATTGTGAAAGCTGTTTAGATTGGCAAATATGTACGCATGTCTTTACAAAATGGGCATAGTGGAAACCATGTGATATAAAATAAAAGTGAGCATGACTATCTGATGTTGCAAATAAAGTTTAAAATCTTGTGCCTAGGTAGATTTTTGACAAACTATTTGTAGTGTCTGTGAGATTTACAAGCTACCATTTCATTAACAACATTTTAGCTAACCATAAAGCCGCGCACATAATAGAATATTATAGAACTGCGTAGACGGAAAATGTTAAGTTCATTTAATATTTGTAAAGCGTATATGCTATTGAGCACAAACTTTATAAGAGTTTAGGATCTTATTTGTCTTTGATTTAGTGTACAAGCAGAAAATGTTATAATCTTGTCATTGTGCATAAGCAGCGCTGAATTTTACTGATTGCAGTATTGAATAAGTCTCTTTGTTCCCTAAGTTTAATTGATCCTTCTTCAATATTACATAATCATAAGCAGAACAAGACATGTTCAATGTATGACAGGCAAAGTTTCAACAGTGATAAACATGTTGGCTCAGAAAACTCTCAAACAGAGCAGAAAGTTTATCAATGCTGTGAGACTTTTTCAAAGCAATTATTAATAAAAAGGGGTGGCTATATACATGTATGAGCTACGCAAAGTAAAGTGAGATGAGTTTTCCAATCTTTAAAACTATAGGTAAGCTTTTCAACAAAGGTAGTGAATGGCCAGCTATAGAATAATTCTAAAAAAAATGTTTAGTTCACATTAGCAATCACAATAGAACAATAAGTAGGTTATTGCACTATTGCTATTGATATCTAAAATTATTTTGTTACAATGCAATTTCTAAAAAGACTTGTGTAGTTTTTCAAACCAAATTACAAATTAACAAAACAGGAGTTTTGGCTTGTGACCTTCCTTGAGTAAAAGACCAAAAGTAATAACTTTGTCAGCAGTAATAACAAACGGTTGACAAGGATCTTCAGGTAATTTTGCAAGTGTGCTTTTGCGAATTTTCAACAAGGAATCTACCAGTTGGTAATTATTGGTGCTCAACACAAGTTTTTGTTTAACTTCGTGTCTAAATTATCAGAAATACTTTTGCAAATTGGTATCATTCCTGCAGACTTTTTATTATTGTGAATTTTATAAGCAATTATCAGCCTCTCTTGCTTCATATAAAATTAGCATTGTAATTAAAACCGTTAAATATTTTTAAGTGTAGTATGTTATGGAGAGCATATCTTTAAAGAAAAAATTTCTTCTCTGGATGAGAGACTGTGTAAAAGTCGCAAACCATATGATCTTATTATTGCCTGCAAGTAACCGTATTGCATAATTTCCTTTGTTCTATTAATAGATCTTGTTGCTGTTTGATGTTGCATCATGATTACCTGGACCCTTGCTGCTTAATGTTTAGCAGAAAATAAGTGGAAAGTAATAATATTTACTTGGTTCAGGAGATTCTCTACCAACACTGAAAGTATACCAAAACGACGGATATTAAACAAAAATTATTACAAAAACAACGACACTAGAAAACAACTTTGCAATAATCACTCACTATTAAAGTTCTTGCTGTGCAAGCCGGTACATCAACCGAACTATCTAATGTGATGCAAAAGAAAAAAACTTTGGAAGTGTGATATTCCAACAATCAACTTTGAGAATCATGCATTTTGGGTTTAAAAGATTTTTTCCAATTGCAATTTAAATTAAAAACTAAAGCAAATCAGTAAATACATGACTTCAAACCTTCCATAGTTGGGGTGATATAATTCTATTGTCTATCATAATTTTCTTCTGGTATAAGTTGCTCATGGTTAAATTGCATTAAAATTGTCAAATTACTAAATTTCTCTTGAGAAATTGAAAAAGGTTTTATAAGAAATACCCTTCATATTTGTTTTAAAATATAACTGTTAAACTCTTTGTAAATTCGATAGTCCAATTAAAGAATTAATTTGTGTTCCATATTACGTTTTGTTTTTCATAATGTTATCAAATAAATCATTTGACAATATTGCCCTATGTCAGTATAGCGTATGATAATAGTAGTCTATGGGAACAACATCAGTTTAGATGAAATATTTTAAAAATATGATTTGTCTTGATTGTTAGCTTTTGTTCATTTTATTTTTTCTATTTAAGATGCATGTGATAACTCTTCGGAAACTATGCAGTGATTTGATGCACTGCGAAAGCTGTTTAGATAGGCAAATGTGTACGCATTTCCTTAAAAAATGGGCTTAGTGAAAATCATGTGATCTGAAATGAGCGTGAGCATGACTATCATTAATCAAAAACAAATGTAATATTTCCTGTTTGAGGCTAGCTAGGTGATGTTGCAAATAAAGTTTAAAACCTGGCACCTGGGTAGATTCTTAAAAACTATTTGCAGTGTCTGGGGATTTTGAAGCCACCATAGCATTTACAACATGTCTCACTTGCTGAGTCTGCTTGCATTTTAGCTAACCATAAAGCTTTGTGCAGAATAGAATACTGTAGAGCAAAGTAGACAAAAAATACTAAATTCATCAAATATTTGTAAATTATATATGCTAGCAAGAGCAAACTTTATGAGAGTAAACATTTGATTTGTCTTTGATTGGTGTATAAAGCATCAAACGTTATAATCTTGTTATTGTATATGACCAGCAGTACTGAATAAGTTTCTTTGTTCTCCAGATTTAACCCCTGATTCTTCGATATTACATAATCATAAGCAAGACACTACAGGCTCAAGGTATGACAGGCAAAGATTGAGAAGCGATAACATGTTGGGTCAGACAAATCGCATACAGCATCAAATATTCACTAATGCCGTGAGACTTTTTCAAAGTAATTATGGAAAAAAGAGCAACTATCAGTAACACAAAGTACAATTAGATGGGTTTTCCAAACATTGAAACTGTAGATAAAATTTACAACCGAAGTTGTCAATGACCAGTTATAAAATAATTCTCATAAAACTGATTAGTTCAAATTAGCAATCACAATAACAATAGAACAATAAGTAAATTATTGCACTATTGATATCTAAAATTAGTTTGCTACACTGCAATCTATAAAATATTCTTGCGAATGTCAAATAGGATGTTTCCATGGGAAATATTTGACAACATTGATCTATGTCTGTATAGTTTATGATAACAGTGATCTTTGTGAGCAACATCAATTCAGATGTAATATTTTGAAAATATGATCCGGCTTGATTATTACAGGTGGTTCACTTTATTTTCTCTATTTAAAACATATAACATTACTCTTTGGTGCCTGAGCAGTAATTTGATGCATTTTGAAAGCTATTTATATTGGCAAATAAGTACGCATTTTCTTAAAAAGATTGGCATAGTAAAAACAATGTGATTTAAAGTGAATGTGAACATGAGTATCATTAATACAAAACAAATACAATTTGTTCTGTTTGAGGCTAACTGGGTGATATTGCAAATGAAGTTTAAAATCTCGCGCCTAGGTAAATTATTGACAAATTATTTGCAGTGTCTGTGAAATTTACAACCTACTATTTTATTAAAAACATGTCTCACTCACAGAATATTATAGAATAGAGTAAATGGAAAATAATAAACTCATTGAATATTTGTAAATTGCATAGCACAAATTTTATGGAAGTAAACATCTTATTTGTCTTTGATTTGGTGTGTAAAGCATCCAATGTTATAATCTTGTTATTACAGATGACCAGCAGTACTGAATAAGTTTCTTTGTTCTCTATATTTAACTTGTGGTTCTGCGGTGTTACATAATCATAAGCAAGACACTACAGGCTAAATGTATGACAGGCAAAGGTTGAGAAGCGATAACATGTTGGCTCAAACAAATCTCAAATAGCACGAAAATTTTACCAATGCTGTGAGAGTTTTTTAAAGTAACTATTAGAAAACCAAGCAACTATGACCAACAAAAAGTTAAATGAGTCGGTTTTTCAAACATTAAAACTGTAGGTAAGCTTTCCAACAGAAGTAGTCAATGGCGCGCTATAGAATAATTCTCATAAAACTGTTTACTTCAAATTAGGAATCACAATAACAACAGCACCATAATTAATTTATTGCCCTATCGCTATTGATATCTAAAATTAGTTTGTTACAATGCAATCTATAAAAAATAATTGCAAAGTTTTTGGAACAAAATTAAAAATAGCAAAATAACAAACGTTTATCTGTAAACTTTTTTAATTAAAACAGCGCAAGTAATAACTTTGTCAAGAATAATTAAAAAAACAGTTAACAAGAAATTGCTAGCAGTTTTGCCAGTGTGATTTTGAAAATCTTTGACCAAGGATCTACTATTTGGTATTTTTTGGTGATCAACAGAAGTTTTGGTTTCATTTTGTGTTTTAATTATAAAAAATGTTTTTCTTTATATTGGTCTAACTTCTTTAGATTTTTTATTGTTGTGAATTTTTACAAATAGGTAGCAGCCTCTCTTGCTTTATATAAAACAAGCAGATTGCCCGATTTTGCACGGGTAATAAAAATGACGGTTTCAAATGAAGGTGTTTTTTTTTATTTCTGCGTACTGCATTTCTTTTTGTGTACTTTTTATATATTTGTGTAATTTATACTGTGCCTGTTTCAGTTTTACTACAGCTCTCTACTGATTGCAATATTCTTGCTTATCATATCAATCAAGCTTATGAGAGAGTCATATAAGTTATGCATTGTTATGTTAAAACAATGCATACTTATTATAAATGAACATACAATAAAAGACAAAAAGACACTGATAGTTATATGTAGATTTTCAGTGTGCATTGCTTATTTGCTGAGACGTTAGCTAAGCGCATTTGGCTTTGTATCGTATAACAAACAAAGTTTCATGCATTCACTGAACCGTATTAGGCTCTTACATATATACACTACTGAAATCCAGCTAAAATTATATATGATGAATACTACAATAAAATTAAAAAAATTTTAATCTGTTGCATTCCCATGAACGAAGTAAAAATAAACATTAAAAAAATCATTCATGTTGAAGATTATTTGCGGTCAGTATTTCACAACCATTTAACACCCAAAAAAAATCTTTTTATTGTTTGCGAGTATGCAAAAACACTTTGCTTTTTTGCATACTTAATTTTTTGCCAATTTCATGTGCTTGGTGGACAATTTCATGTGCAATCTCATGTGCACACTTTCACAATTATGCTATTAAAAGTTTTGCATGACTTCATTTCTACTTCAAACTCAGTTCAAAAGTTCTATAGTTGTCTATGAAATTTTTGTTGAGTAATAAATATACATATTATGACACTTTTTTAATTTACTTTTAGGAACTATTAATGATGATACACATGTATGATGTACAAAGGATAACTCAGCGTTAGGCCATTAGCGAATGACATAAACAGACAACAAATTTAATTATGTTACTGAATTAATTTTGTTGCCGTATCTCATTTTATACTGCTAGCAATGCCAGTCATCAACATATTTACATTGCGTCAGCATGAGTTAACTATTATAAACAAAAGTAAAAAGAACAAGTGAGGTGATGACAAGCACTTTTTCAAAAATCCAAAAGCCAAAAGGAATTAAATATATTCATTAAATGTTGACACTGCTGCTTAGTTTTACACACTGATAACCGCAATTGATTAAACTTGAAACTTGTATAATTCCATTGTTTTCAAGCCATACATAAAAAGCAAGCATAGGGACATAAGAGTTAAATTACAATCAAGCTTTAGATAAAAAGATTGGTATTGTTAACATACTCAATATAAACTTGATGAAATATTTATATTTTCTAAAACAACTATAAGTATTTTCAATAAGGAGCGATAAATGTATGGCAGAATTTTCCATCTAGCTGTTTCATTCTCTAAAGATATACTACCATGTCAAACAGCAACGAAAGTTTTTTAGTAGAGCTGATGAAAGAATACTACATAGTAAAAAAGTTCAATGATGGACCGTTGGTCTGAGAAAGAAAAAAACAAAAAATTTCATTGAATTCTAACAACATACAGATCTCAGATTACAAATTTGCAGAGACACTTGAAATTGGTTTAATAATGTTTGTTTTAAATGTTTTGAACCAAAATTATCAGACATTCAAGTTAGCTTTTAAAATATATTTTAAATCAGAATTTTGACCATTATTATTCATAGATATAGGAAAAATGTAACAAGTTAGAGAAAGCATTGGAGGCTACATGTTTTATTTTAATATTTTATTCAGTCTAAAAGTATCAAGGAATGATGATGTAGTAAATTTCTTGCAAAAACATACAATGGATCAAGATTTGAAGTCAATAAAGTACATATACAGAGATCTTATGCTTAAGACTATGTGAAATTAACCTGAGATTTTATGCAGCTATAACCTATGTAAGAAATGTATGTAATGAATTCAAACAAATCTTTTGAATAATAAAGCGCAATTTTTTTTAATTGCGTATAAACTACAACCATACTAAAAATAAAAGCTAGTAAGTAAAGAAGGATGCATATGTGAGAATATTTGAAAAAGTACAAGAGCTCTCAAGGATTATTAAAGGCCTGAGCTATTGAAGGAAGCAAACGAGACACACTTTCAAATGTCTGCTGAGCGTGTATAACTGCTGACCAAATACATTATATTGTAAAAAAAAACTCTGCAAATGCTAAACTACAAAATACATTTGTAATGCAGAAGAGCAAATATAGCCTTTAGCTAAACATAAGTTCAAAAATAATGTAAACGCTCAATTTGCTTCCGAAGCTACATTTAAAAAAAAAACTCACAAATATTGTGACTTTTCACTCACAAATATTGTGAGTTTTCATCTCTTGTAATTTCATTCTTGTAGCTACTCGCAAATATTTTGAGTTTTTACAAGGTAGAAATTAGCTCCCCAATAAGATATAATGTCCCCAATTGTTAGGTAAAAAGTTTCTATGAGAAGAAAACTCCGAAAATATTTGCCTACTAACAAATGGAAACAGGTCAAATGTGTGTAAGAATTTAACAAACTTTATGGGGACTTACATATTTTTTCACACACCCACACTCACAGATGTTCTCGTACAAATGCAGGCAATTGGGGACAGTGCTCAGATTTTGTCGGGAGTTGGATTAAACTATATATTTTTTAGTTTTTTATAAGAAAAAAGGGTTTAAAAGATTGGGGACGTCCCCAATTTCCGAACGTCCCCAATTTGTCTGTTAAATTCTGGTGTGAGTCCCCAATTGCATGCATTTACAAGTTCACACACACACACACGCACACACACACACACACACACACACACGCACGCACGCACACACACACACACACACACACACACACACACCCACTCACACACACAGACACACCCAGTCACACACACACGTACACACAGACACACCCACACACACACAAGCATTCATAAATTAAATGTTTCTAATTATTTAGAACACAAAAGTGTTTCTTTTCAAGTTAAAGTATGCAAAATTTAGTAACAAACATCTACCCTTTTTTACATATAGTATGGCGATACATCGCGAATCGTCTATGTGCAACATGAAGTCATCTATGTGCAATATGAAATCGCCTATGTGCAATATGGAATTGTCTATGTGCGATAAGAAACCATCTGGTGATTTCTGGATATAGTGAAGCTCTGATCCCAACTCACTACTTCTATATAGATCTACTCACTCTTTATTTTACAAATAAACATTTTATTTGTTAATTAGGTAGAGGATTCATCAGAAACTATAAGATTACTTCATTACAGAGTCATTCAATCCTACAAAACAGCTGGATACACATTTTTTGTGTCTTCAGTAGGTTTAACTTTACATATGTACCATTCACTTAGTTTCACTCATGGAGTTGTCTACCCATTGAGTCAATGTGGCATACCATAGGCAACATTTCACAGGATTACTACAACTTTCAACTGCAGGTTTACAAAACTTTAAAATTTTATTAAAATAAAATGAGATAATTTTTAGTCACTTTGAATTAGTAAAAACTCACTAAGTACCTTAGGAACCTTGAATCTATTCAAAATAAATAATTTTATTTTAAACTCATTTCAAATAACTTTAAAACGCGGTACCAAAGAGTCTTACGTAAATGTGAACCACAGAAGTTTTTGACAGGAATGGTAAGTAAAGCTTACAGGCCAAGGAGAAAGCCCGGGTAAAATACTGATCCAACCAGGGTTCATCCCGGCCTGATCGGATATGGCAGAATGCCCCTTAGCCTCAGCTGTGGAGAACCCTGGATTCAACATAAACCCAAGAAATAGTTTTAACATAGAAAAGTAGTGAGAGCACGACTAGAAAAGTACATCAACTTATTTTATATACAAAACAAGGGACCAATAGGAGAACAACTCCAATTTTTTGTAATCTGAGTTATTAGCTTTGACCTAGCTCTGTCATGGCAGTTACAGTAACTGATTTGGTGTTAATCATTGCTTAAATTGAGCAGGATAGGTCAAGCTTATGCGGTGCTATAAACAACATTACATCGAAGGTCAAGTTATTTTAACACGATTAATATTTCAGTAGCTTGACCTTAGTCTGTCGTTGAAACACGGAAACTATAAACAGCTACAAAAACCTAAATAGATCATCACTATGTTTATCATTTTCATTCTAGAACAATCTAAAGCCACTGATGTAGCCTTAGAACTTAATCAAAGTCATCGTGATTGCCACAACATCTACCATATACATGTATGAAATGTTCACACCTTCCACGGAAAATTCCAATGCATGGCCCATATTCCAACAGTAAACTACACACATAAGATGAAAGTAAAGCCTTATTTTCTATTACACATGTTTCCTAGAAGTATGTAAGTACACCAAAACTAGAGGAACTTACTAAAGACTGTTAGAGTTTCCCTTACAACAACTGTAGATGAACTCAACACAGCTGCCATTGCTACTGCCCCAGTCAGCTGAGCACTACAAGGTCATTTTACCAGTGGAAGTTCACAGTAGTCATCTGGGTTGGAGCAAGCAGCCCCTCAATCTACCTTTATAGTTTTCCTCTTAACCACTTGTTTCTAAAATAAGCAAATAATGTAATTTAAATGAAGTAAATATTGTTCACAAATGAAATGATAAAACTTAAAAGATTTTACAGACAAAAATACATTTATGTATAGAGTGGTTAGGTTGGTATTACACACTAGAACTCTGGTAGTCCGGTGCACTGTGAGAGACCATCAGGTATAATAACTACATACAATTGTTCTTATATGTGGAAATGTGGTGGAATGGTGCAGATGTTAGCATACTTGGCTGGTATGAGTTCCTTGAGTCCCGTGCGGTGCCCTATTTTTTTTAATCCTTTTAGCATTGCTTCGGACAGACAGACAGACAGAGCTCTTATTATAGGAAAGATTATACAGTAACAAATAAAAGTGAGTCTGTTTTATTTGCTAAATCTGTGAGAATATTCAGTATTGAGATATTTTAAGAAAACGTATCACCATGAGACATCTTGCCTTATCAGCAATACAATTGATTTTTGTAATAATTAGCTGTACTACCTGGCATTGCTGAATAATAAAAAGTCTTTGGACAGAAAATTGTTTTGTATTTAACATAAACCAACATTTGTCATTCTAACTCTCAAAAGACATGTCATGAAAGTGTTTTGTTTAGCTAAAATAAATTCAGAGAAAAAAAACAAAAAACTAACGGTTTTCAAACTTTGTCAAAATCTGAGTTTCAAACTTCATATTAAGAGGAAAATGTTTTGTGAATATCAAATAAATTGAAAATTGAATAAAACAGCTATAATAGGGATCAAATGTAAATGTGAACTTATTAGCAAGTAATAGCTAAATAGCTAAAAGTAATAGCTAATAACAATTATTTCATAGAAGTGCGTGAGTGTGCGAGTGTGTGTATATGAAAAAAAGGTTAGTTCGACCAGAAGCCATCCATCAAAACTTTGAATACGATGATACTGGTACCTTTCAACACTTGTCAAAATGTAAAGATGAGGTATTGTACTGTCTTTGTCTGACAAAACAGAGAGAGAATGTCGAGGCTCTTCATACGAAGATAACACAATTGTCCGATTGGCGATATAGCAGTTGAACCTTACGAAAAATGCAAAATAGAAGTTCAAGAAAACACGAAAAAACGTCGTGTTTTCTAGAGTTGATAGCATTCGCATATTTTCAAATAATACGCCAAATAACGCGTGCTTATGTTATACAGTATATGATACACCATTGACCAATATGCATTGTATATCTCAGTGGTAAATTTTGTGAACTTAAAACTAGTGGTTGCAATTTCTGTGAGTTCAAATTCATCAGAATGTGGAACATAATTTCAACGATTTCAATAGCGATAGCTGGACATACACACAAACTTTGAGAACTGCGGATTATGTTGAGCGATGACACATAGCTGAAGACACATATTTAACCTTTGACATCATTATCGTGAAAGGAGTGCAGCTGTCAAACTTACCTGACAGTGCAGCAGAGATGCAGGCGTTAAAGTAGGGTCTCCCAAGCCAAAAATCACAGGTTTGAGACCCTTACAATGTAATATTTTTATACAACTATAAGGAAAGTTTGCAGCTATTTTTACTAATATTCAATAGAAAATCATCAGAATTCCTTTGAGCTAAAGGTTGTAGAGCATTGCTGCAAAACTCAGCTCAGTGTCACCTGTAAACACACTTTCTATTGGCTCAATGCAGGCATATGATTGTTTCATTTCAATCAAGTGCAGACATGATAGGCTATTTAACTAACTACTAGCTAATCAGGAACAACTTTTATGAAGCCTACTAAAGTCTGGTTTACATTACATCACTGCATGTCAGGCTTTTAATGTTTGGTGCAGGTGTTAGTGCATAGTTATGAGTTCGAATCCCCCACATTGTAATATTTTTACTCCACTATCAAAAATTATTGCTTCTGTCAAACTTTCCCGATATTGTATCAGAAGAGCAGCTAGTAAAGCATTGAGTCAGTCTGCAAGTTTAAAACCCTGTGGTGTAATGTTTTTTGAACTATCAGGAAAGTTTGCATCTGTCAAACTTTCCAGATTATGTGACAAGCATCCGTGATAACATCTGTAATGTGCCCCACCTCAGCGAGAATGATTGGCCAGCACAGATGGCTTAATGTATATTTCGCTTCACAGCAGTTGCTGCAAGACTAGTATTCCATAATTTCCGATCACATTGTATAATGAGAACTCTGTGCCTTGAACTATTTGTTGGTGTAAACACAGATGGGTTTGTGATAGAGTGAACATTGTTATCACAGACGATCACTCAAGTATTGTGTGATTAACATAGCCATACAGTGATATATTGTGAACCAACATTGAAGTTGCACTATGTGGCTTGGGTATGAAAAAATGAAATAGAGTGAAATGAGGGAATGAAGTCCAAATTAACAAATAACTAACTCTATCATAAAGTATTATCTACATGAGTAGAAAATAAGTACTAGAGAAGTTGTCTACACTATATAATCATAGTGACAACTGATGAATATATATTAATTTGTAATCTACAGAAAACAAATAGCCTATCGGTGGCAGTCATGTCTTGATTATACCTACTCTCGGTGAATACTGAAACTACTACCAACTTTTCTAGTTTGATCTAGTTTAAACAACTTGATCAAACTTCAAATTTTAAACTTTGAACCATTTCGTCGATGATCTCGGTGTAGTGAATTGCACTCTCATTTTACTCGATTACAAGCTGCAACCACAACTGTGCTGACAACTCATTAAAAAGAACTTTACCAATGTTTTCTTTGTCTAGAGATGAGTCTGCCAAAACCATCATGTGGCGGCCACCCAAGAGGGCATTGGTCTAAATTAAATGGTGCCCCCCTTCGCAGCCCAATCAAAAACAAGTAAATAACTTCTTTCTTTTCACAAATCCAAATACTTTGGTGACACTGGTTATTTGAGCAGTAGTTTGAATGCAGCCATCAGCTGAGGATGCGCTTGCAGTTCAGTATTGATATTTACAAGTACTTCTGGAATAATAGTCAACAAAATAAACCAAGCTACTAAACAAGAGCTAGAAGGTTTGTTTTATTTTTACTTCTATTGTTCAATTATTTACAAACATTCATGTCATACTTTAGTTATTATTCTTCATGAGAAGTTATTTACTATGTTATACAATACACGACTTGTATATCAATTTATCAATTTCATATTATAGCATATTATTGCGTGAGCTCATCTTATGTTAATCCCATTATCTTGTAGATTTCACGGCGTTTCATTCAAAGCTATTCAAGTGGAAGTTGAAACTATATATAGATAAAAACCGTTATATAACTTTCTCTGAACAAACATTCATCAGTGAAGTTTCACGCTCCAGTCAGTAGCTTGCGGTATTAGCAGAACAGTAATACTGCTATACTCGGTGTGTACCAGCATATGGTGTGTGTATATTGGTGGGTACAGCCTTGACAATTCTGTAAATTTTAGTCAGAAAATGACATGTTTTATATTTTTTTGTAACTCCAATTAAAACTATTGAAAAAATCTGGTCAAAAAAGGTCATTTTACCAATGGAAGTTCACAGTAGTCCGCTGGGTTGGAGCAAGCAGCCTCTCAATCTACTTTTATAGTTTTCCTCCTATTGCACATAGACAGCCAGATTTCCCTACAAAAAGTAGCAAAATAAAAAATATGTGCAAAGAGCTTTCATACAAAATTGTTGAATATATTTAATATTATTTCTATTTGTTTCATACGAGCCGTTAATAAATACAGTCTCTTATGTTTATCGTATCTTGTGCTGATCCGACCCACCTGTCAAATATTAAAATTCAAGGCGGCCCTGGGCTAAAAAGTGTGATCATCAGTGCCCTAGGCTCTCCTAATTTTGAAACAAAGAGACCACTAATTCCTGTTGATAAAACACATCTACATGACCGTGTATTCATAATCTTTACTATAACAAGAGACAGGTTCATTTGTGCATCTGTATGTCTGAAGTCGTGCTAAAATGTGTATTTCATAATCTCTACTATAATAAGAGGCGGGTTGGTTTGTGCGGCTGTATGTCTTGAGTTGTGCTAAAATGTTACAGAAAAGAAATGCTTTCTACCGGATTAGAACACGCAACCTTCAGCTTGACTGCCCAGCACACTATTACCTGCACTAATTGACTGCCTTAGCATTTAACTAGTTATTAATAAAATTAACTTGATGAATTAATATGACAGCCACTTGTCACATTGTTATGATGGTTTACTGTTCTAGTACCAACAGACCTGACGGTCAAAGTTGATTAGTAAATTGAGTTGCCTTCTGTGGCAAGTTATCAATTGATTTGCATAGATGTGCACACTGTAGAAGTCATGTTACCCAGTCAAACCTCAGTAAGTTTGTTAAAGTAGAGATTGCCTTTTCATTAAGTTTAAATTTTAGATAAATATGTTAATAATGAAAAACTTATATATAAAACTATTAACTTAATACTTGATACATTTTTTAAAATTTTTACAGCAGTTTTCTAATAACAAAACTCTGATTGGAAGCTAATTTGCAATGACAAAATGAAAAAAAGTCTCAGCTGCTGTGATAACTGTTATGATAGAAATACTCTGTAAGTGAGAGACAAGTTTTGTTAGGATAAATAATACGGAAGAAAGGGAGATTAACAGAAAGTCCAGATTGGAACATAATAGTAGTTATTTTCAGACAAGGTATGTGAGAACTTACATCATCATGTGCCTGCAGTTGGTCAAGTTGCCATATGGAGCAAGTGGCGCTGCCTGTAAGAACAGATACTCCAAACTAATTCAAGTGTCAAATTAACTTAAAGCACATCAATTATATCAGTACTGTTTCAGCTTATTCAGGTTCTTCAATATCTTGGCTTTCAAATGAGCCATTGTTTGACATGGTGAAACAGACATTCGTTGGTGTTTATAGGATTTCCCCAGAGCTCTACTGCAAAAATGCTCAATGTTGTAGGTCGTAAATTATTACGTCACAATTTTCATATTCGGTGTTGTGTGCTCTTACCACTTATTTATCAACTACGATAATGACGCTAGAGGCAGGTGAAGGTAGGACAACTCAAGAGAACCGATGAAGATGCAAAAGGGATCAGTGTCATCAGGTCTCCATGTACAGACTATTTCTTTGTTAAATACCTCAAATTCCAAGCAGCATGCTATGTTTTTTCAATGATATTATGCACTAGCCATATATTTTCATTGTGATGTTGAGGGGCACAACTGAGGCTAATTAATTTCAAGCATTGTGTGATCTCGGGGGAATTTAAATTACATATAGTCCTAGAACCACGCCACTGCAGGTCGACAGTTTATCAATGAGAGTATATTTATTGAAGCATAATCATATTTAGAAAGCAACATGGAAAGTGATACCAATTCTTCAGATAATAATACTACTACAAAAGCAACTACTTTCACAAGAGCCCACACCTGAAGTTGACAAAAGGCGGATAGAAATTCCTGTCAAATACAAAGCAATCCTATCAATAGCTTCATAACTTGAATATTATCCTTAGTTTTGCCATCCTCTCTCCAAAGACAAGAAATAATATAAACTAATGCTAACAAGAGCACAAACAGCATGCTGAAAGGATGCCTACTTGACAGGTTGTACATGTGACGGTTTGGTAAGGGTGTAGCACACAGTTGTTAAGTAGTGTTACTGTTTTCAAGGGTCAAGCTCCAGCACCAACAAAGAAGAAGACAACTACCAAGAATAAGACTGACACCAACAAGGAGGCTTCAAACCAGACAACTGCTAAGCAGAAAAATAACTGATGTTTCAGTTTCCTGCTGTATTTTATTAATGTTTTTAAAGTTAGAAGATAAAAACAGCTATAAGATGAATTTATTTATGAGGCAATCAGTAAATGCCCAACATTATCAATCTATTCATTCATGATATTCACTATAAAGTAACTTATTATCAGTGTTAGGAAACTTTAAATGTACATAGTGATACGTGCAAGCTGGAAGCTGATGTCTCTCATTTGTTACAAGTCCAGGATAAAGCCAGAACACCAGGTTTCGATAGCCAAATAATCTTTGTCTTACTCCTTGTTCTACTGGTTCACCTGTAAGAGCATATTTGTCATCTAGAAATAAAATATAATTAGTAATAAATGTGCCTATAAACTGTTAATATAATCACTGCTATTATATCAAACCACTGGAGTTGAGAGGCAACAAGTATAATAACTACTTACCGTGATATACCAGGTATTGGTTCCTAGACACTTCTAGAGGTGCCTCATGTAGTAGTTGTTCCGCCCCGGATTCATTGTTATGCAACTAAAGTGAGAAAACAACAAAACATGTCAATCCCGCATACAATGGTCACAGTACTGCCAGGGTATAGCCAATAGCAAGCATTATGTTCCAATACCAGTGATAACCATTGAATTGGCACTAACCTGTCTCCAGTCAAAATCTTTCCTGATGCTGCAGCATTTTCTTGACAGCATACATTCTGGGCTCCAGTAGGCATCAAGACACAATCTCTACAGTGGCACCATCTTCTTACATCTCGATATTCCTTAATCACCTAAGATCAATAAATGATGGTTAGTAATTTTATTGATTAGAAGGTGAACAGTCATGGGTGGTTAACAATCAGGTATGTTGTTGGTAGTCATTTCTATTTTTGTTTTATTTTGTTGTAGAAGTCAATTGTATTAAATCAATCGTTGGGGTTGATTTACTGCACTCGGGATTCTTTAGAATAGAGAAGCCTAATGTAAATAACTTAATTTGTCTATAAGCTAGCATCATACACAAATTAATTAATTTAACTGTCTAATACACCTGTATTTTATTTACCATATAATTTATTCAAATATATAATAACATAAAATAAATATTTTAACTTTTATATTCTTTATTTTTGATGTTTAATTACTAATTAGTTATTAATCAAGTTCACTTACTCTTTGTCTCTCTTCAGCCACCTCTTGCATCACAAGCAGCTCGGGGTCGATTCCTCTACATTTCTGTATGGAACAAACAATGCCATCATATAAAACGATGTGATAATAATTACTACGTTTAAAATGAACAAAAGGATGAAAAAAGCAAACTCTAACAATCACCCAAAATCTATTAACTCAGAACATGTGTTTGTATTGGTCGGGCATTAGCACGATCCCCGGGCATTGTTGATTATCTAAAATGCTAGTTTATTATTAGCTCCCTCTGGGTTTAAGAGCACTGATGGTCACAAAAAAGCGCAGTCTCAATGGCAGCGAAAGGGATGAATGATAATGATGACGTCAAAATTTGAGAACCTGAACCAAGTGTTTTTTTTGTAGGACATATTTTTGACACCCTGTTTTTCATAGTTCTATTATTCTTTGTGTAATGAAAACAGGCTCATTCGAAGGCCAAGACATGGATGTATTGAAATATATCATAACAAAATTATGTAATTTATGTGCTTTAAAAGTAGTTTGCAGCAGACCTTGTCCACTGTAGACCACCGGTTCTGTTGATGATTGAACAGAGCACAAAGTAGCAGTTTTTATTTATAACATTTCTAACTGCGCAGTTACTAAACAGACATAGTGTTGTAGCAGAGAAACATGCTATTTGCTATAATTGATTTTTGTTACACACAAATTTTTATCAAATGTTCCAAGCTTGCAAAAGATGGAAACGGCAAATGTGGACGATGTAAGAGAAATCACCGTGCAAGCTATTCCATTTTAAACATTTTCCATATTTCAGGCATTCCTATTTGAAAGGTTGCAGCCAAATGAGACATGAAACTGCTATGACCCTCTGGTGTAGAATTCTTTATCTTTTTTAACAAAGCACTGATGTTAATCTGCATGTCCATTGTAACACTCATCGCAAGGTAGCTCCAAATGCGCACAAATTCAAATTCGTGTCATCATGACGATAGAAACATTGATAGTTAAGCTGGGTGAACAGGCTAACCCATTTCATTACATTCCAATCAGGACAGCATGACAAGACTGCTAGTAGTGCTACGAGCCGCAGTGACAGCAGTTAAAGGATTAAACAACCTTATTCCTGTTACTCCTGTGAGTGGAACCAGGTCGAAGGCTGCAAAACAAAGGTCAAACTCAACAAAAATTATTAGATAGATGACTATGCAGCGTGCTATAAAAGTGTGAAGCCATACAAAGATGGCTTAGCAGCGGCTAGCGGTGAGTTTGGTAGATAAAACCGCTTTAAATTCGATTTACAATTTGTGAAAACTATCAGTTTTAAATTGAAAGCCTGATTAAAGACATAAATTTGGGAGTTATCCACACAATACGACAATTCAGTTCATAAGCAGTTCCATTTTATGCTAGTGGTTACCGTTTATCTATTACAGTGGAAAGCATCCCACCCTAACCTCACCCGTACAGTGCATTTCGGGAATGTTTTTCCTGCGGCCTTTGGCAAAATTTGAACAGCGCTAAACTATTGCAATGCCGCCGGCAACTACCGGCGGTCCTCGGCGCATAGGTTCCCAATTCACCACTAATAGCCTGCGGTGCTATCGCCGGTGCTTAGCGACGTATATGGGAACCAGGCTTCAGTTGGAGAGACAATCTTAGGTGAAACCAATTGAACCTCAAACTGTTGTTTGAGAGACCTCTGATCTGTGTATCTTGTGTTTACATCTTGCGTACCCCTCACAACTTTAAGAACACTCCGGAAGTTGCAGCCTTGATTGAAGTTCATAAAGATACGTAAAAGCCGAGCCAGTTAGGGTCCGTGTACATGCGCATGTGTGGTGATGCATTAATACATCTTAGAAATATTTTATTGTTTTTTAAAGTACAACAGTCAACACATGCCTTATGACAAAGGCGTAGGGTGTCTGCTGCAACATTGGATTGACGCATAAACCATTGATAGAGTAATTAAAATGCCTGTCGCACATCAAGAATATATGGCAAGTGGAGGACAACTTCAATTATATGGATATGCTACCCCATTCCACAATAAAGAATGTTTGAAACAGTCAATCCTGTATAATAAACATAGCGACTTGAATGTAGCCTTATGAAATCGCCAGGACAGATCAGCAGCAGGACTCCGCTGCCAGTGACAGCAAGTCTAGTAAAGTAGTTCCAGTTATAGAAAATTTAACTCTAAAGATAGCATCTCATGAGGTCTACTGTGGAATGGAACCGTAAATCCCCCAAGATCTATCTTATCAGTGGCAGTACTTTCAACCGTCTTCCTAACGGAGATAAAAACCCCAGGCAAACAGAGGAAAGACAACTTACAGCATCCTTTGAAGATTTCCCACTCGCCTTCATTTCTCTCAGTTTTTTCTCCTGCTTTTCATAATCCTTTATCTGTTCCTTCCGCTTCTTTTTGAACATCTTTTTGAATGACGCTACACAACCAAATACATCCTAATAATAATGCTAAATGACCAAATATGTCCTAATAATAATGCTAAACAACCACCCATATCCTAATAATAATGTTAAACAACCAAATATATCATAATAATTATGCTAAACAACCACATATATCCTAATAATAATGCTAAACAACCAAATATATCATAATAATGATGCTAAACAATGAAATATGTCCTAAAAATAATGTAAAAAACCAAATATACACTAAAATAATGCTAAACAACCACATATATCCTGATAATAATGCTTAACAACCACATTTATCCTAATAATAATGCTACACAACAACATATATCCTAAAATTAGTGCTACAAAACCGCACATGTCCTAATAATAATGCTAAACAACCACATACATCCTAATAATAACGCTTAACCAACAAGTACATCATAATAATAATGCTAAACAACCAAATATATCCTAATAATAATGCTAAACAACCAAATATATCCTAATAATAATACTACACAACCACATATATCCTAATAATAATGTTAAACAGCCACATATATCCTAATAATAAGTGCTACACAACCAAATATATCCTAATAATAATGCTACACAACCACATATATCCTAATAATAATGCTGCACAACCAAATATATTCTAATAATAATGCTACACAACCACATATATATCCTAACAATAATGCTAAACAACCAAATATATCCTGATAATAGTGCTAAACAACCAAATATATCATAATAATAATACTACACAACCACATATATCCTAATAATAATGTTAAACAGCCACATATATCCTAATAAAAGTGCTACACAACCACATACGTATCCTAATAATAATGCTACACAACCACATATATCCTAATAATAATGCTAAACAACCACATACAGTCAAACATGGATAACTCGAACTTCAAGGGACCGAGCAAAAGTGTTCGAATTATCAGAGCATTCAAGTTATCAGAGCACTTTCACAAGTCCATATATTTACTTATTTATTAGTAGATACATGTACATATACAAACTATATTATAAATCAAAAGTACAAATGGCTTGTTTCAAATTAAATGCTTCTAATGTAAAGTTTAAAACGTTTTCATGAAAAAGTATAGAGATTTTTCTATCACTTGAGATTGGTTTGTTGTTTGAGGTGATGTTATTGCCAGGACGTTTTTCAGATTGACATTGGCAAAACTTGATCGTTGTTGAAATGCTCAAAAGAAAAGACATTTTTTTCTTTTGGGGTTTTACCCACGATCAATTTTGCCGTTTTTTTCTTGAAGTTTATGCAGATTACCTTACTTTAGCTGGGATTCGTTAAGAGCAACACTCCGAGGCTCTTCAATTAGAAGTTTTACGAGGTTTTACGGTACATTCTATATCACTCACGCTTTTTAATAGATACTTATTGAATGTACACACGTATTTTGTGTTTAGGTCAAACGATGAATAGTTTTTTGTAGCTAGGACAACGTATACGTTTAATTACAACATTTTTTAAGACGTTTTAAACATTCAACATTCCAACGTTGATTCAACACGGAATCAACGTCGGAAAACTATTCATCACGGGCTAGCCGAGGCACGCACTCAAAGATTTTCGCCACGCACATACAAAACAACATGCGATTTTTGTTTTGTATGTGCGTGGCGAAAATTCTTGCGCGCAAGACCCGGCTAGCCCGTGCTATTCATCGTATCGCAGTATAATTTCAACAAACTTTTGGAAAAGTCGTTGACAAAAATATTTTGCCGATGGTGGTAATAACGACGCTTATGAATTACGAAAAGATGAAGTTTACCTCTATGGCTTTGAATAAAGTGATTTTCTAAAGCGAAAACAACCGTTTCGGTAGCTGTTGGGCAAAAAAACAGTTCGAATTAACAGTGTTGAGTTCGAGTTATCTATAGCAATTTATCATTACGTGGGAGCGGACCAAAGGAAATGTTCGAATTAACCATGTGTTCGAGCTATCCATGGACGAGTTATCCATGTTTGACTGTATATCCTAATAATAGCGCTAAACGACCGAATATATGCTAATAATAATGCTACACAACCACATATATATCCTAATAATAATGCTACACAACCACATTAATCCTAATAATAATGCTAAACAACCAAAAATAACCTAATAATAATGCTAAACAAACAAATATATCCTGAAAAATAGTGCTAAACAACCAAATATATCCTAATAATAATACTACGCAACCACATATATCCTACTAATAATGTTAAACAGCCACATATACCCTATTAATAAGTGCTACACAACCAAATATATCCTAATAATAATGCTAAACAACCACATTTAACCCAATAATAATGCTACACAACCACATATATCCTAATAATAGTGCTACACAACCGCACATGTCCTAATAATAATGCTAAACAACCACATATATCCTAATAATAAAGCTTAACCAACAAATACATCATAATAATAATGCTAAACAACCAAATATATCCTAATGATAATGCTACACAACCACATATATCGTGAAGCAATCCAAATACATCCAGACATACACATACATCCATGAAGCGAACTACACCAATCACGCAGCATAAATTAAGCAAATTCTACCAACCATAAGAACTGTTTAACAAAAATTACCCCTGAGAAACATGAATATAGCTTAAGTTCCTAATATAATGCAGGTACCCACCATAGTTTCCCTTGTAGAAAAACAGCTCTTGCATGTCAAGGTAAATAATGTCAGTGCACACGTTGTCAAGGAAAGACTGGTCGTGGGAAACGATCAGGAGGATCTTTTTCCAATTCTGCAGGTAATTGTCTAGCCATATGACAGCATTCAGATCGAGGTGATTGGTCGGTTCATCGAGCAGCAAGAGGGTTGGCTCAAGGAACAAGGCTCTGAGAAAAGTGTACATTTTGTTCTATACAACATTATGATGCAGATTTCAAAGTACAGTCAAACATGAATAACTCGAACTTTGCGGGACCGAGCAAAAGTGTTCGAATTATCAGAGCGTTCAAGTTATCAGAGCAGTGTCACAAGTCCATGTATTTACTTATTTATTAGTAAATACATGAACATATACAAACTATAATATGAATCAAAATCACATAATGGCTTGTTTCAAATTAAATGCTTCTAGTGTAAAGTTTAAAACGTTTTTATCAAAAAGTATAGAGATTTTTTCAATCACTTGAGATTGGTTTGTTGTTTGAGGTGATGTTATTGCCCGGACGTTTTTTAGATTGACATTGGCAAAACTTGATCGTTGTTGAAATGCTCAAAAGAAAAGACATTTTTTTTCTTTTGAGCGTTTTACCGATGATCAATTTTGCCGATTTTTTTTTAAGTTTATGCAAGGATTACCTCACTTTACCTGGGATTCGTTAAGAGCAACACTCCGAGGCAGTTCAATTAGAAGTTTTACGAGGTTTTATGGTACATTGTATATCACTCACACTTTTTGAATGGATACTTATTGAATGTACACACGTATTCTGTGTTTAGGTCAAACGGTGAATAGTTTTTTTAGCTAAGACAACGTATACGTTTAATTACAACAATTTTTAAGATTTTTTAAACATTCAACATTCCGACGTTCATTCAACACGGAATTAATGTCGGAAAACTATTCATCGCTTGACCTAAACACAGAATACATGTACGTTCAATAAGTATCCATTCAAAAAGCGCGAGTAATAGTGATATACAATGTACCGTAAAACCTCGTAAAACTCCTAATTGAACTGCCTCGGAGTGTTGCTCTTAACAAATACCACTTTCCTTGCTTCCGAAGGGCGATCGCTAAGCGGATGTTTGGAATAAATCAAAATTCACCACACCTTTAGAAAAGTCGTTGACAAAAATATTTTGCCGATGGTAGTAATAAAGATGCTTATAAATTACGAAAAGTTGAGGTTTACCTCTGTGGCTTGGAATAAAGTGATTTTCTAAAGCGATAACCACCGTTTCGGTAGTTGTAGGGCAAAAACCAGTTCGAGTTAACAGTGTTGAGTTCGAGTTATCTATAGCAATTTATCATTACGTGGGAACGGACCAAAGAAACCGTTCAAGTTAACCATGTGTTCGAGCTATCCGTGGGCGAGTTATCCATGTTTGACTGTATTTTATTATGAATCCTGCATGTAACAATTGTTGGTGATGCAATCTATGGCAAGTATTTTGTCTTTTTCTACAAACAAATCAGTCTTAGTTGCTTAATGACTGTGTATTACATAATTATGTGTGTTTTTCCAAACCATCATCAAAGAGGGGATACTTTAGTGAGTTCTGCATTTTATCATGGTGGCAGTTCCGCAATCACTGATCAAAGAAGTTCGGAAATTACGCTAAAATGCTGTAATGATTGTTATTCTTCGATAAGCTGATTTAACAATCTTCCACCTAATATCCATTCTCTTAGCAGAAAAAGGCATTTTAAACACAAATTGTCAAACTATTTATTCGATTTTAGCGGCTAACTGTTGCCCTTTTTTTCTTTTAATATTGTTGTATAGCACAATTTGAAAAACATTTCTATTTGAAATGAAATGATTGCCAATAAATTAGCACATATATATAAATATTACTGTACTGGCCATAATTTCAATAAATAGTAAAAAACTATTTATATATAACATGACTATGTAACATTTGTAAAATAATTTTTTTAGTAAAAAGCTATTTGTAAAAGCCGTGTCCATCTATTTGTCCAAAACTACACGTCGAGGTTAGAAAAAAGATTGCTTTAAAGAGGATTCGAACTCACAGCTCATAAGTTCATGGATTGTCACTCCTCCACCTGTGCCAATTGATTGCTTTCCACACTATGGAATAATCGTGCAATTAGTTATTACACCTTACAATTTCTCACATCCTCCCGACATTGCCATGGTATTAGATATTATAAATGTACAAATAAACAAATAGTCATCTTACAATATAATAACGAGGTGATAACCTTCCCAAGCATGCACCACAATAGGCCAATATTCTGACTTCTATAGTCCTAGAGGACAGACCTGGCAAGAGAAACTCTCATCGTCCAGCCACCAGAGAAGTGTTTGGTTGGTCTCTCCTGTATCTCCTTGGTGAAACCGAGACCGGCTGAGATACGCCTGGCCTTGGGTTCCGCTGAATCTACTCCGATAGCTTTCATTTTCTATTATACCTAACAAAAGGCCATCAGATGTAGTTGTGGTCTCTACTTTAATTCACAACATTTTAACACAATCATAGAACACCTTGTAGTACACAAAAAGAGAAATAGTTTGTCAACCTCAATTTTTTTAATGGACTCGAGATAAAACCGAAAGATAGAACATTTATTTACATATATATTTATAGGAATATACTTATAAATATATTTATATCTTTAAATATAAATATATAAAAAAAATGGTTTCCTCACCCCGATTAACCCGTATGGGTGATAAATTCTGCTCTAATTCAGGTCTCCTACCAGAGAACTGAGAGTTTGAGCACTCGCCTCAAGATCTTAGCTGTTCCCAATAGCGCACTTTTCTGCAACTCACCTGAGTTGATTGTTGTTGGTATTTGGGCAAGCCACATTTTATGCGCCGGTGTTATTGCGCCCAGTGCCCCAATGACTACTGGGATTACAGTTGTTCTTACATTCCAGCATTTTTCAATCTCTTCTCCAAGGAGATATTTCTCTACCTTTTCTTTTTCTTTGCTGGCTATATTGTAGTCATTGGGTACTGCTATATCTATTATAGTAGCCCTCTTGTTCTCCTTGTCTACCACCACGGACATGCTTGTCAGTTCGGATGTAGAAGTCTTAAAGTGTAGAAGTATAAATACATATAAATTTATACATAAATATGTTTAAATATATATTTATATACAAAGAAATATTTAAATACAAATATATCTTTATATATAAATATATTTAAAAATATATATATTTATATATATCTTTATATATAAACAAGCTGTGCCACCCGGCGTTGCCCGTGTAATAGAAAAGTCTTTGGACAGAAAATTGATTTGTATTTAACATATAACAACATTTGCCATTATAACTTTCAAAGTACATATCATGAGAGAAGTGTGTCGTGTAGTTGAAATAAATTAAGAGAGAAATAAAAACAACTGTAAAGGTTTTAAAACTTTGTCAAACAACTGTACCTTTCAAGCTAGTAGCCTGGCATATTGCCATTGGAAACTCCACTAAGCTAGTTAATAAGGTTAGGCTTCCAATGACAGTAAGAATTCCATGAATTTCCATGAAAGTCCATGAATTTGAGGCTTTATTGTTGTCAAGCTCAGCTGTTCTAATAATAGCCATAGCCGGATTTCCAACAGACATACGGACTTTTGAGAAATATATATATATAGATTATAGTAGTTTTTATCAAAAATTATCAGTGTTGTTCTATCATTTGCGACTTTTTTGACGTTTGAAGAAATTTGACTACCACAATGTTTCAAGATTAAAATCAAGTAAACTTGATCATGGTTAAAATGATAAGGAGAAAAATATGTGCCGAAATAACGGCACTATTCGCTCAGCTGACCGGTCTCTCTCTTTATTGATATCAGCTATTGTGTTAAAGTTGGCACTATTCTGTTAGTCTCTTAAGCCTGGTTTTCATATGACAGCGCAAGGCGCGCAACAAAGCGCACGACGTCGTGCGTAGGCCAGTTGTGATATGGAACTGTCAACACACGACAGTCGCGCGACGTGCGTACGCTGATCGCAAGTATCCAACAGAATGGATCCTTGCGATGGGTGCGTGCGATTATGTATCCCACAATACACCGCTCGACCTTGTCAACCTATCCCACAATTCAAGCGAAGGGCTTTGTTCCGAAGAAATCGGTCTCCCGTATGAAAGAGTAAGCCTGATTTTTATTTGACCACGTAATTTCGCAGCGGAGGTCTGTTTTTCCGAAGAAATATGTCTCTGCTACGAAAAAGTAAGGAAAATATCCACCCTGTCCAATGCAAGCATGGATCATACGCACGATATGGAAACACTGCCTCGCGGCCCAAGAAATGCATTGCGCACGATCACTGGGCCACGCGTGATCATTGCGCTGTCATATGGAAACCAGGCTTTAGCAACCATAGATGCCATAATCACACTTTCTTCAATCTGAGTGTTTTAATTGTGATCAGATTATGAAGAATTTAATCTTGAAACATCCTGAGAGTCAGATCAGCTTCAACATCATAAACCATCACAAATGATAGAAGATACTGATATTCTCTGATAAGAACTACTAGAATTTAGTGTAAGTTTATCTTTAACTGTAATGAAACAAGCCCAAGTTTTAAAGAGAAGGCAACTCCACCTTAAACAGGAGATCAAATACACACTGTCGGGAGGTAGGATTCAAAGATGAGCTCAGATAAGCAGCAAAACGCGATAAAGCTAATAAAGTTAACGATGGTACATGGTCACAGTAGTTTAGTTATTTTCTATGAAAACAAGAGCTGTCAATCTATGCAGTCAGATCTATTAGTAAGCAAAGATGTATCTATACATATTTTATGCCTATGATTTTACACACAGATATTGGAATGCCTCCAAAAGTGTCTATATCATTCATTTTACCAATTTCAGGGACAGTTGAGGGATACTCCTCACCTCCTTAAGACGGGTGCCCGCATCAGCCTGCCCATTTTCAAAGTCAGCAGACAACTTCTTCTCTAGCTCTAGCAGCGAGTATAGCGGGTGTATCCTCTGCTTTTACCTCTACGAACAATATAGGTACAGTGTGAGACAAAATTGTTGTGACGCGCAACCATCAAATAAATTAAGAAACAAAATAAAACAACTATAAACGTGTTTAAATGTAAATGTGAAATAACTGGATTTAGGAAACATGTTTAGCAGCATACCAAAATATACTACAGACAGCAGCTAAGTTACATGTTAATCCTATACTATGGTTACACAACCAACTTACTGAAAGTTGTTATCATTTCTTCCACAACCACTAAAGGAAATCTCAAAACATTCCATCTCTGCTCCACCAACTAAGAAAGATGCCTTTGCATAAGACTGTCACTAGTGGCAGTTGACTACCAATGATTCTGTTGCTGTAGGAAGGCATGCTCTCTCACAATGACTCTCTCACTCTCACAGCGGTCCTAATAATGCACGGGATAAAATCGCCTAGTATGTTTGCGCCTTAAATATGCCTGATATGATTGCTCTGTTATGAAACAAGCAAACACTCCTAAACAAACAGGAAAAACTGGATTCAGCATTCTTACACAAGCTTTTAGAAACATGAAATTTTAAATTTATTTTTAGTGAATTAGTTTTTTAGTTTGTGAGTGACTGAATGTCATCACAGTATAGAGAGCTGCCTTGTGCTAGTAGGTCTAGTCATCTAGAACTCCTGACCTACAACAACAGGTTATGATTCAATTCCCAGAAAGGTCATGGGTGGTGTCAGAATGACACCCAACCTTAATCTGCTCTCTGTAACCGGGCATGTCTCCAATAATTCCTCTGCCACCGAACTAAGACATGTCCAGTCAAGATCACAGAGCCGTAGTTTGTGCCTTTTGAGCCGTAGTTTTGCCTTTTAAATCCAAATACAAAAAACTTTATATAAAGTGACACAATTATGACCTTGCGATAAAGACCAGTTTATTCTTTACTGCTTCCAATTTGCTGTTCTGAAGGAAAACAATTAACATAATCTCACCTTGTTCACAGAGCAAGATATCAATGTTAGGTGGAACATTCGGTTTACGCTGGGTCATGTGGTTGAGTAGAGTTGTCTTCCCATGCCCAGTGGGCTAAACGAGATCATACCTCCTTTGGTTGGCTATGGTGAGAGATGCATTCACAAACAAGTCTGTTCCACGTGATCTTATTGAAAAGAGCTCTACCTGCAACATTACATGTTTGTCATAGAAATACATGAGGAACACGCAGCCACCACTTTCACTTGACACATCTGAAAGCCATCGCCAATCCAATATATCATTGGCGAATCATTTAGCAGACATTAACAACGGTCTAAAAGGCTTTTACGCTCACTCGCCAGCTATTGACCACCACTTGGCAGTTAATGTCAATCACTGTCGCCAGGCAATAATCGACAACAACTTGAAATCCTTAACAAAATCGTCACATCACTGCATCACTGCAGCACTGTTGTCACTGCATCTCAAGAACTTGTCAACTTTCAACAAAACACAAAAAATTCTGATTTGCCTTTTCTTAATTATAATTGTGTTGAAAGAACAGAATGAACAATTATTCATGTTATAAAAGTAATAAAACCCAATAGTTTACCAAAATATAATTAATATATATTAATTATATTATTATTAATTATATTAATCAAAATGAGGAAACTTGTTTGGTTTGAGCGCTGATAAATTTATAGTAGTTGTTTCACAGTTGCCTAATAAAGCACTAGTGATATAAGAATTAGCGAAACTGAACTCTGATTGGCTACTGCTGTGTCGCCACCTTTCTTTGAAAGCCAATTTTTTCGTTTTTCATACCAATTATCGTAAAAACTTTCATTTTTATCTCGAACCATACATGCTACTCTACTGGCAGTGGAGTGTGCCGTGAAGGATCATCAGGTGTAATAAATATGCACACAATTATTCTAACTTGTTGCAAGTTGATGGAGCAGTGCAGTTAGTAGTGTGTCTGCCTGCAGAGTCAAATATTCGAGTTAAATTTCAGTTGTGTCGCTCTTTACCCTAAAGCCTGGTTCCCATATCGAAAGTGAGACCCCGGCAGTAATTTTGTGCAGCGAGACACTCACGGTGCTAGGCTCAGCGGCTTCTGCTCACATAAAGCTGCATCACAAATAATTGCATAAAAATGTTCGTTCGCCAAGCCATTTCGAAAATGCTGACCTTAACCTTTACAGTGCATTTCGTGAAGGTTTTGCCTGCGACTCTTAGCGAAAGTTGAACAGCGTGCAGGTTCGCATTTCACATTAATAATAAAGACTTGGCAACTAAATATTTAGACACTACTCCTACCCAGAGGCAACCAATTTACCTTCATACCGCTGCGTATTTATGCATGCTCAACAACCATGCTAACATTTGGTCAATTTTGTGGATAAATATAAACTTATTTTTTAATGAATTTGTAGTAATGCACAAATACTGCCAAGTTACACCAAAACCAGGCTAAGGAGGCAAATATCAGTTGATATTTAATAAGAGACTACAACTATGGTGGTCTCGTGAGCTGTGAGAGATTGTCATGTGTAATAACTATGTGCACAAGTATTCTTAAATGCTGAGAGGGGGTTGATTGGTGCGAGTGGCAGCGTGCTCGGCTGTTAATCCGAATGTCTCAATGCGAATCTTGTGCAATGGAACTTTTTTAAACATCTAACCATGCCTTCGGATACGGGTCTCATTATAGCAAAGATTCACGAGTAGAACATCCTTAAATTTCCATTTATGCACATAATCACATAATTCATCAAATGAATATTTAACAAACTATGAATTATTAACAAATAACATGTTTACTATAAGGGGTTCGAGAATGACGATCACCACTGTGGTTAAATGTGACTGAGGAGCAATGGAGTCTAACCTTAATGTCAAGGGCATTGTCAAGGAGATTACATGACTTGCTCGACTTATCGGCCTGTGAGAGGGTAAACCGGTCCTCAGCCTTCAGAGCATCCAACTGCTCCTCAAATAGCTTCCGTTTCTTCATGTTCTTTAGCTCTTTTCAGATGAGCTAAGCTGTTGGCTCCGCCTCCTCCTCCTTCTTCTGAAACAGAAGGAATCAAAGCTACCATATAGCAGCCTGAAAAGTGCCAAGTAAGCCCATCTTTATAGTTAAGTCAAACCTCTACGAACTTTCAAACATACAACGGAGAATTTCAGCAAACACTTATAACAAAACTCAAATTTCTAACTTTGAAGGTTTAAAATTTCTAGAAAAAATGGTTTTTGAAAATTAAAAATCAAAGACCAAAACCAATAAAGAGCAAGTTAAGTTAGTTTAAACATTCCCTAATACAAGTGAGACTATAGGGGTGCGATTTTAGCTTGCTGCTGTCCAATTCATCGACAGCGAGCTACTGGTTGATTGCAAGACATGATCTAGTCAATCACAGAGCCGTTCGTTCTATATCCGTTGAACCCATCAACATTAAATCCTGTAATTACTTCCTTTTAAAATCTTTGAGGTCATCTGACGTGATAAAACTGACGCATGTGTGATTGGCTGAAATAGGCAAGCATGACAACCTCAGTCCAATTTTGTTAATTTTCAACGCAAGCTATTTGCGACTAAGATTGACTTTTGAGTGATGAAGACGACAAAGCTTCTCCCAGTTGGCTACTTATAAATATTGACAAATATAATCTCACTAGCAACATAAAGATGAAAGCCATGAGGATAAAGAGATAAACTGATCATGACAGCTGCATTCTAGTTTATACCGAAGAACAACAAAACAAAAAGTATATATTTTTACTACATATTAAAAGCGTTTCTATTATATGTATGACACAATTTCCACGATCTCGATCAGTTGAATTTTATACAATGTATTTGTTTAAATGATTCCATTGCTTCATGTCATGTAAGAAAGTATGCATGTTTGGGAAAGCAACCCCTCAAAGATCAGATATGACGTCTGCTTAGCCTACTGCTAGCAGAGGCTATGAGTGTTTATAAAAGTATTATTGTACAAACAATGTCTCTGAGATCTTGGCTGTACATGTCTGAGTCTAGTGTCAAGGGAACCTCAATGACTGGAGACATGCCCATGGTAGGGAGTAATTTAATGTTTGATGACATTCCTGTCACCGCCAGTAGCCTTTTTAGGAATTGAACCCTAACCTGTGTTTGGAGGCCAGGAGTTTCAAACCATCAGGCTGCCTCTGGAACAATACTATAGCAAAAATGGTTTGAACAGATTTAATTTACAAAATCAGTATTTAAAATGTTTCGTAAGCAGTTTCTTTTTATGCTAGTGGTTTCTGTTTATCTGTTACAGTGGAAAGCATCTTTCCACATAAGCTTAGTTATTTTGTAAAACTCTATTGTCACCTAAAGCCTCGTTCCCATATCCGCATATCGGTTGCAATACTCCGGCTGTAACTTGCGCAACAAAACGTTTGCAAAGTTAGGCTCGACGGCATCTGTTCACATATAAGCTGCATCGCTAAACATAACTGTGTAATCAAAAAAATGTTCACTCGCCATGCCATTTCTATAACGGTGACCTCCACCCGTACAGTGCATTTCGGGAAGGTTTTGCCTGCGGCCTTTGGCGAAATTTGAACAGCGCTAAACTATTTCAATGCCGCCGGCAACTACCGTCGATCCTCGGCGCGTAGGTTCCCAATTCACCGCTAATAGCCTGCGGTGCTGTCCACGGTGCTTAGCGACGCATAGGGGAACCAGGCTTCAGTTGGAGAGACAATCTTAGGTGAAACCAATTGAACCCTCAACTGTTGTTTGAGAGACACTGATCTGGGTATCTTGTGTTTACATTTTGCGTATCCCTCACAACTTTAAGAACACTCCGGAAGTTTCAGCCTTGATTGAAAATCACAAAGATACGTAAAAGTCGAGCCAGTTAGGGTCCCTGTATATGCGCATGTGTGATGATATCTTAAAAAATATTTTTTTTTTTTTAAAGTACAACAGTACAACAGTACAACGTATGCCTTATGAAAAAGGCGTAGGGTGTATGCTGCAACTTTGGATTCATGCATAAGCCACTGATAGAGTAATTAAAATGCCTATCACACATCATTAAAATATGGC
Source organism: Watersipora subatra (assembly GCF_963576615.1). Lineage (NCBI taxonomy): Eukaryota > Metazoa > Bryozoa > Gymnolaemata > Cheilostomatida > Watersiporidae > Watersipora > Watersipora subatra. The sequence goes on from NC_088713.1 coordinate 23,229,570, forward strand.
AGTTGGAGGACAACTCCAAATTTATGGATGTGCTACCCCATTCCACAATGAAGAGTTGTTGAAACTGTCAATCCTGTATGATAAACATAGCAACCTGAATGTAGCCTTATAGAATCGCCAAGACAGATCAGCAGCCCGACTCCGCTGCCAGTGACAGCAAGTCTATAAAAGTAGTTCCAGTTATAGCAAATTTAACAGTCTAAAGAGAGCATCTCATGAGGTCTACTGTGGAATGGAACCGAATTCCCTAAGATCTGTTGCATCAGTGGCAGCACTTTCAACCCTCTTCCTAACGAAGATAAAATCCTCTGGCAAACAGAGGAAAGACAACTTACAGCATCCTTTGAAGATTTCCCACTTGCCTTCAATTCTCTCAGTCTTTTCTCCTGCTTTTCATAATCCTTTATCTGCTCCTTCCTCTTCTGTTTGAACATCTTCTTGAATGACGCTACACAACCGCACATATCCTAATAATAATGCTACGCAACCAAATATATCCTAATAATGATGCTACACAACCACATATATCCTAATAATAATGCAGAGCAACCGAATATATCCTAATAATAATGCTAAACAACTAAATACATCCTAATAATAAAGCGAAACAACCACGTAAATCCTAATAATAATGCTAAACAACCAAATGTATCCTAATACTAATGCTAAACAACCAAATATATCCTAATAATAAATCTAAACAACCAAATATATCCAAATAATTATGCTACACAACCAAATATATCCTAATAATAATGCTAAACAACCACTGCATCATAATAATAATGCTAAACAACCAAATATATCCTAATAATAATAATGCTAAACAACCAAATATATCCTAATAATAATGCTAAACAACCAAATATATTCTAATAGTAATGCTAAACAACCACATACATCCTAACAATAATGCTAAACAACCACATATATCCTAATAATAATAATGTTAAACAACCAAATATATCCTAATAATAATGCTAAACAACCAAATATATTCTAATAACAATGCTAAACAACCAAATATATCCTAATAATAATGCTAAACAACCAAATATATCCTAATAACAATGCTAAACAACCAAATGCATCATAATAATAATGCTAAACAACCAAATATATCCTAATAATAATGCTAAACAACCAAATATATCCTAATAGTAATGCTAAACAACCACATACATCCTAATAATAATGCTAAACAACCACATATATCCTAATAATAATAATGCTAAACAACCAAACAGTTCCTAATGAGAATGCTAAACAACCAAATATATCCTAATAACATTGCTAAACAACCAAATATATCCTAATAATAATGCTAAACAACCAAATATATCCTAATAGTAATGCTAAACAACCACATACATCCTAATAATAATGCTAAACAACCACATATATCCTAATAATAATAATAATGTTAAACAACCAAATATATCCTAATAAGAATGCTAAACAACCAAATATATCCTAATAATAATGCTAAACAACCAAATATATCCTAATAGTAATGCTAAACAACCACATACATCCTAATAATAATGCTAAACAACCACATATATCCTAATAATAATGTTAAACAACCAAATATATCCTAATAATAATGCTAAACAACCAAATATATCCTAATAACAATGCTAAACAACCAAATATATCCTAATAACAATGCTAAACAACAAAATAAATCCTAATAATAATGCTAAACAACTAAATACATCCTAATAATAAAGCGAAATAACCACACATATCCTAATAATAATGCTAAACAACCAAATATATCCAAATAATAATGCTAAACAACCAAATATATCCTAATAACAATGCTAAACAACCAAATATATCCTAATAATAATGCTAAACAACTAAATACATCCTAATAATAAAGCGAAACAACCACATATATCCTAATAATAATGCTAAACAACCAAATATATCCAAATAATAATGCTAAACAACCAAATATATCCTAATAACAATGCTAAACAACCAAATATATACTAATAATAATGCTAAACAACCAAACATTTCCTAATGAGAATGCTAAACAACCAAATACATCGTAATGAGAATGCTGAACAACCAAATATATCCTAATAATAATGCTAAACAACCAAATATATCGTAATAAGAATGCTAAACAATCAAATATATCCTAATAATAATGCTAAAAAACCAAATATATCCTAATAATAATGCTACACAACCAAATATATCCTAATAATAATGCTACACAACCAAATATATACTAATAATAATGCTAAACAACCAAATATATCCTAATGATTATGCTAAACAACCAAATATATCATAACGAGAATGCTAAACAACCAAATATCTCCTAATAATAATGCTGAACAACCAAATATATTCTAATAATAATGCTAAACAACCACATATACCCTAATAATGCTAAACAACCACATATATCCTAATAATAATATTGAACAACCGAATATATCCAAATAATAGTGCTAAACAACCACATATATCCTAATAATAATGGTACACAACCAAATATATCCTAATAATAATGCTAAACAACCAAATATATTCTAATAATAATGCTAAACAACCAAATATATTCTAATAATAATGCTAAACAACCACATATATCCTAATGATGCTAAACAACCACATATATCCTAATAATAATGCTGAACAACCGAATATATCCACATAATGGTGTTACACAACCAAAAACATAATAATAATAATGCTACACAACCAAATATATCCTAATAATAATGCTACACAACCAAATATATACTAATAATAATGCTAAACAACCAAATATATCCTAATGATTATGCTAAACAACCAAATATATCATAACGAGAATGCTAAACAACCAAATATCTCCTAATAATAATGCTGAACAACCAAATATATTCTAATAATAATGCTAAACAACCACATATACCCTAATAATGCTAAACAACCACATATATCCTAATAATAATATTGAACAACCGAATATATCCAAATAATAGTGCTAAACAACCACATATATCCTAATAATAATGGTACACAACCAAATATATCCTAATAATAATGCTAAACAACCAAATATATTCTAATAATAATGCTAAACAACCAAATATATTCTAATAATAATGCTAAACAACCACATATATCCTAATGATGCTAAACAACCACATATATCCTAATAATAATGCTGAACAACCGAATATATCCACATAATGGTGTTACACAACCAAATACATAATAATAATAATGCTAAACAACCACATATATCCTAATATCAATGGTAAACAACCACATACATCCTAATAATAATCCTAAACAATCGCATATATCCTAATAATACTGCCAAACCACCAAATATATTCTAATAATAATGCTAAACGACCACATATATCCTAATAATAATGCTACACAACCAAATATATCCGAATAATAATGCTACACAACCAAATATATACTAATAATGATGCTAAACAACCACATATATCGTGAAGCGATCGCGATACATCCATACACATACATCGATGAAGAGAACTACACCAATCACGCGGCATCAATGAAACGCACTCCCCGAATCACGCGGCAATAATTAAGTAAATTCCACCAACCATAACAACTGTTCAACTAAAATTACCCTTGAGAAACCTAAATATAACCTAGGTTCCTAATATAATGCAGGTACTCACCATAGTTGCCTTTGTAGAAAAAGAGCTTTTGCATGTCAAGGTGAATAGTGTCAGTGCAGACATTGTCGAGAAAAGACTGGTCGTAGGAGACAATCAGAAAGGTCTTTTTCCAATTCTGAAGGTAATTGTCTAGCCACATGACAGCATTCAGATGGAGGTGATTGGTCGTTTCATCGAGCAGCAAGAAGGTCGGCTGAAGGAACAAGGCTCTGAAAAATGTGTAAATTTTATTCTATACAACATTTTAATGCGGATTTCAAAGTGTTTTATTTTGAATCTTGCATGTAACACTTGTTGGTGATGCAATCTATGGCAAGTATTTTGTCTCTTATAAAAACAAATCAGTTTTAGTAGCTTAATGACTGTGTATTACATAATTATGTGTGCTTTTCAAAACCATCATCAAATATTGGGTATCTTAGTGAGTTCGACATTTTATCATGGTGGCAGTTCCGCAAGAAGCCATCAAAGAAGTTCGGAAATTACGCTGAAATGCTGTCATGTTTGTCATTCTTCGATCAGCTGCTTGAACAATCTTCCACCTAATATCCGTTCTCTTAGCAGAAAACAAGTAAAAAAGATCGCTTTAAAGAGGATTCGAACTCACAGCTTTTAAGTTCATGAATTGTCACTCCTCCACCTGTGCCAATTGACTGCTTTCCACACTATGGAATAATTGTGCAATTAGTTATTACACCTTACAATTTCTCACAGCCTCCCACATTACCATGGTATTAGTAAATATACAAGTATAAATGAATAAACAGTAATCTTACAATATAATAACGAGGTGATAACCCTCCTATGCATGCACCACAATAGACCAATATTCTGACTTCTATAGTCCTAGAGGACAGACCTTGCAAGAAAAACTCTCATCCTCCAGCCACCAGAGAAGTGTTTGGTCGGTCTCTTCTGTATCTCCTTGGTGAAACCGAGACCGGCTAAGATACACCTAGCCTTAGGTTCCGCTGAATGTACTCTGATAGCTTTCATTTCCTCAGATACCTAACAAATACAATCAGATGTAGTTGCGGTCTCTATTTTCATTCACAACATTTTAACAATAATGCCTTGTAGTACACACAAGGAGAAATAGTTTGTCAACCTCAATTTTTTAATGAACTCGAGATAAAACCAAAAAATAGAACATTTATTTACATATATATTTATAAATATATACTTATAAATACAATTATATATTTAAATATTAAGTTAAATATATAAATACATATATATTTATACACAAATATGTTTATATATATTTATATACAAACAAATATTTAAATACAAATATATCTTTATATATAAATATAATTGTACATTTAAAAAAAACTTAAATATATCTTTACATATACAGTCAAACATGGATAACTCGAACTTCAAGGGACCGAGCAAAAGTGTTCGAATTATCAGAGCATTCAAGTTATCAGAGCACTGTCACAAGTCCATATATTTACTTATTTATTAGTAGATACATGTACATATACAAACTATAATATAAATCAAAAGCACAAATGGCTTGTTTCAAATTAAATGCTTCTAATGTAAAGTTTAAAACGTTTTCATGAAAAAGTATAGAGATTTTTCTATCACTTGAGATTGGTTTGTTGTTTGAGGTGATGTTATTGCCAGGACGTTTTTCAGATTGACATTGGCAAAACTTGATCGTTGTTGAAATGCTCAAAAGAAAAGACATTTTTTTCTTTTGGGGTTTTACCCACGATCAATTTTGCCGTTTTTTCTTGAAGTTTATGCAGATTACCTTACTTTACCTGGAATTCGTTAAGAGCAACACTCCGAGGCAGTTCAATTAGAAGTTTTACGAGGTTTTACGGTACATTCTATATCACTCACGCTTTTTTAATAGATACTTATTGAATGTACACACGTATTCTGTGTTTAGGTCAAACGATGAATAGTGTTTTGTAGTGTCTTAAAGTTGCTAGCCGAGTCACGCACTCAAGGATTTTCGCCACGCACATACAAAACAACATGCGATTTTTGTTTTGTATGTGCGTGGCGAAAATTCTTGCGCGCGTGACCCGGCTAGCCCGTGCTATTCATCGTATCGCTGTATAAATCAAATTTCACCAAACTTTTAGAAAAGTCGTTGACAAAAATATTTTGCCGATGGTGGTAATAACGACGCTTATGAATTACGAAAAGATGAAGTTTACCTCTATGGCTTTGAATAAAGTGATTTTCTAAAGCGAAAACAACCGTTTCGGTAGCTGTTGGGCAAAAAAACAGTTCGAATTAACAGTGTTGAATTCGAGTTATCTATAGCAATTTATCATTACGTGGGAACGGACCAAAGGAAATGTTCGAATTAACCATTTTTTCGAGCTATCCGTGGACGAGTTATCCATGTTTGACTGTATATATATATATATATATATATATATAAATTGTGGTACTAGTTATCTTCAAAAATTATCAGTGTTGTTCTATCATTTGTGACTTTTTTGACGTTTGAAGAAATTTGACCACCACGATGCTTCAAGGTTAAAATCAAGTAAAGATCGTGGTTAAAATGTCAAGGAGAAAAATACATGCTGAAATAACGGCACTATTTGCTCAGCTGACCGGTCTCTCTCATTATTAATATCAGCTATTATGTTAAAGTTGCCTCTATTCTGTCTCTTAGCAACTATAGATGCCATAATCACACTTTCTTGAATCTGAGTGCTTTAATTGTGTTCAATTTATGAAGATTTTAATCTTGAAACATCCTGGGAGCTAGCTCCCCTTCAACATCATAAACAATCACAAATGATAGAAGATACTGATATTCTCTGATAAGAACTACTATAATTTAGTGTAAGTTTATCTTTAACCGTAATGAAACAAGCCCAAGTTTTAAAGAGTAAACAACTCCACATTGAACAGGAGATCAAATACACAGTCGGGAGGTAGGGATTCCCAGATGAGCTCAGATAAGCAGCAAAACACAATAAAGCTAATCAAGTTAACGATGGTACATGGTCACAGTAGTTTAGTTATCTTCTGTGAAAACTAGAGCTATCAATCTATGCAATCAGGTCTATTAGTAAGCAAAGATGTATCTATACATATTTTATGCCTATAATTTCACACATAGATATTAAAATGCCTCCAAAAGTGCCTATATCATTCATTCTCCCAGCCTCAGGAACAGTTGAGGGATATTCTCACCTCCGTAAGACGAATGCCCGTGTCAGCCTTCCTATTTTCCAAGTCAGCAGACAACTTCTTCTCTAGCTCTAGCTACTCCAGACACTTCTTGTCAGCATTTAGGACAGCGAGTATAGCGGGTGTATCGTCTGCCTTTACCTCTACGAACAGTATAGGTACTGTGTGAGACAAAATTGTTGTGACGCGCAACCATCAAATAAATTAAGAAACAAAATAAAACAACTGGAAAAGTGTTTAAATGTAAATGTGAAATAATAAGTGTAAAAGAATTTAGTGTAAGTTTGTCTTTAACTGTAATGGAACCATCCCAAGTTTTAAAGAGAAGGCAACTCCACATTGAACAGGTGATCAAATACACACTGTCGGGAGGCAGGAGATTCCCAGATGAGCTCAGATAAGCAACAAAATGTAAAAAGCCACTCAATGTTATTGATGATACTTGGTTACGGCAGTCTAGTTACTTTCTATGAAAACTAGTGCTGTTGATCTATGCAGTTAGATCTATCAGTAAGCAAATATGTATCTATACATATGTTATGCCTATGAGTTTACACATAAATATTGAAATGCCTCGACAAGTTCCTATATCATTCACTCTCCTAGCCTCAGGAAAAGTTGAGGGATATTCTCACTTCCTCGAGGCGGGTGCCCGCGTCAGCCTGCCTGTTTTCAACGTCAGCGGACAACTTCTTCTCTAGCTCTAACAACTCCAGACGCTTCTTGTCAGCATTTAGGACAGCGAGTATAGCGGGTGTATCGTCTGCCTTCACCTCTATGAACAGTATAGGTACAGTATGAGACAAAATTTTTGTGACACGCAACCATCAAATAAATTAAGAAACAAAATAAAACAACTATAAAAGTGTTTAAATGTAAGTGTGAAATAATTAGTAAGTAATAGCTTAATTAAGTCTGTTTTGCTGGGATTACAATAAAAAATGACTTGGTAATAATAAAATTAATACAAACTGAAAAAAAAATCCTGAATAAGTTGAATTAATAATAATAATTTGTGCATATAAGTGTGTGTATAAACAATGTTAGTGTTCCAGCAGAATCTATCCATCAAAACTTTGAATATGCCAATACTGGTACTTCTCGATGCTGGTAAAATGTAAAAATGAGATATCATACTGTCTTTGTCTGACCGAACGGAGAGAGAATGTATAGGCTATTCCTACTCGAGATAATACTTTTGCTGATTTAGTAATTGAACCTTACAAGAAGCGGAAATAGTTCACGAAAACGCATCGTGTTTCATAGAGATGAAAGTGTTTCAATTAAGACGATATTCAGCGTGTGAAATCGGAACAAGGGGGTATAAAGTATATAGTAAAAGATTTTAATAGCCATAGCTGGACATACAGAAAGACATACAGACTTAAATTGCTCTCTGCAACTGGGATGTCTCCAGTGATTTCCTTGCCATTGGACTCAGACCAACCAAGATCACAGAGCCGTAGTTTGTGCAACAATCTTTTTAAATCCAAACACATTGAAACTTTATAAAAAGTGACAAAATTATGAGCTTGTGATGAAGCCCAGTTTATTTTTCCGATTTGCTGTTCTGAAGGAAAACAGTTAACAAAAACTCACCTTGTTCACCGAGCAAGATATCGATGCTAGGTGGAATATTCAGTTAATGCTGGGCTATGTGGTTGAATAGAGTTGTCTTCCCATGCCCATTGGGCCCAACGAGACCATACCTCCTTTGGTTGGCTATGGTGAAAGACGTATTCACAAACAAGTCTTTTCCACGTGCGCTTATTGAAAAGTTCTATACCTGCAACATTCCCTGTCTGTCATAGAATTATGTGAGGAGCAGGCAGCCACCACTTTCACTTGACACATCTGACAGCCATCGCCAATCCAATACATCATTGGCGAATCATTTAGCAGACATCAACAACGGTCTAAAAAGCCTTCAACTATCACTTGCCAGCTATTGACAACCACCTGACAGCCAATGTCAATCACAGTCGCCAGGCAATAATCGACAACCACTTGAAATCCCCAACAAAATCGTCACATTTTCATGAAACGTAGTTGAAAGTTCACTGAAAGGGTTGTCACTGCATCCCAAAAACTTGTCAACTATTAACAAGAACACAGAAAATCCTGATAGGCTTTTTCTTAAGTATAATTGTGATGAAAGAACAGATTGAACAATTATTCATGTTATAAAAGTAATAAAACTCAATAGTTAGCCAAAATAGTATTAATATATATTATATTAATTAATTATATTATTCCTAATTATATTAATCAAAATGAGGAAACTTGTTTGGTTTGAGCGCTGATAAATTTATAGTAGTTGTTTCACAGTTGCCTAATAAAGCACTAGTGATAAATGAATTAGCGAAACTGAACTCTGATTGGCTACTGCCGTGTCGCCACCTTTCTACAAACTCGAACTGAGCGCATGCTTTGATAGAAGGCTTGCAGACGGGCATACAGTGGTGATCATAACTATGGGACTGCCTAATTTTATTTTTCATTTTTCATGTCAATTATCGTAAAAACTTTCTTTATTATCTCAAAACATACATACTTCTCCACTGGCAGTCGAGTATGCCGTGAAAGATCATCAGGTGTAATAAATATGCACACATTTATTCTAACTTGTTGCAAGATGATAGAGCAATGCAGTTAGTAGTGTGCCTGCCTACAGAGTCAAATATTCGAGTTCAATTTCAGTTGTGACGCTTTTTACCCTAAAGCCTGGTTCCCATATTGAGAGTGAGACCCCGACAGTAATCTCGTGCAGCCAGACACTTGCAGTGCTAGGCTCAGTGGCTTCTGCTCACATAAAGATGCATCGCAAACACTTGCATAAAAATGTTTCTTAGCCATACCATTTCAAAAATGCTGACCTTAACCTTTGCAGTGTATTTTATGAAGGTTTTGCCTGCGACTCTTAGCGAAAGTTGAACAGCGTGCAGGTTCACATTTCACCGCTGATAACCTGGCAGCGATGTTGCAGGTGCTTGGGGCGTACACAGGAACCAGGCTTTACCTCTTAGCTATGCTTTAGACAGAAGGATGGATACGGTTTGTACTATAGTAAAGATTTGAACAGCAAGTTTTGCAGCCATTCTGTATGTCACTGAATATTCTCAAAAAACGTAATCTATTCATCGGGCACACATTTTATCCTTTCCTTTGATTAACAATAAATACTTGGCAACTAAGACAATGCTCCTACCCAGAGGCCACCAATTTACTACCCTGATATAGCTGTGTATTTATGCATGCTCAACAACAATGCTAAAATTTGGTCAATTTTGTGTATAAATATAAACTTATTTTTAATGAATTTGCTGTAATGCACAGATACTGCCAAGTTACACCAAAACCAGGCTAAGGAGGCAAATATCAGTCGATATTTAATAAGACTACCACTCTGGTAGCCTCGTGAGCTGTGAGAGATTGTCATGTGTAATATCTATGTGCACAATTATTCTTAAATGCTACAAGGGAGTTGATTGGTGCGAGTGGCAGCGTCCTCAGCTGTTAATCCGAATGTCCTACTGTGAATCTTGGGCGATATAATTTTTTTCAACATCTAACCATGTCTTCGAACAAACATACTTGGGTCTTATTATAACAAATATTCATATGTAAAGCATCCTTAAATTTCCATTTATGCACATAATGACATAATTCATCAAATGAATATTTAACAAACAATGAATTAATAAGAAATAACATGTTTACTATAAGAGGTTCCAGAATGACGGTCACCACTGTGGTTAAATATGACTGAGGAGCAATGGAGTCTAACCTTAATGTCAAGGGCATTGTCAAGGAGATTACATGACTTGCTCGACTTATCGGCCTGTGAGAGGGTAAACTGGTCCTCAGCCTTCAGAGCATCCAACTGCTCCTCAAATAGCTTCAGTTTCTTCATTTTCTTTAGCTCTTTTCAGATGAGCTAAGCTGTTGGCTCCGCCTCCTCCTCCTTCTGTAACAGAAGGAATCAAAGCTACCATATAGCAGCCTGAACAGTGCCAACTAAGCCCATCTTTATAGTTAAGTCAAACCTCTACAAACTTTCAAACATACGACTGAGAATTTCAGTAAACACTTATAACAAAACTCAAATTTCAAACTTTGAGGGTTTAAAATCTCTAGAAAAAATTGTTTTTTGAAAATTAAAAATTAAAGAGAAAAACCAATAAAGAGTATGCAAGCTAAGTCAGTTTAAACATTCCCTAATAAAAGTGAGACTATTAGTTATTAGTAATAATTATTTTATTTAGTATAATAGGGGTGCGATCTTAGCAATTGCTGCTGTCCAATTCATCGACAGGCAGTGTAGAAGAATTTGAGAAACAAATGAAGCTGAAATGTCAAACTGGAAGCAGCAGTCAGATAGCAACTGGTAGCTGATGTCATGAGCTAAATCTTATAACTAAATAACTTTTTTCCAATTCATTTATTATTGTTTCTGTAAAATATTATGAATGTTTCTGTTTATGTCCCATGTTTTGACTATTTCTCACCTTGACTAGTCGAGGTGGCCTCATTGTTAAAAGTAGTAGGCATTAGCAGACACTCATATACAGTAGACACTCATATACAGTAGATACTCCTATACAGTAGACACTCATATACAGTAGACACTCCTATACAGTAGACACTCCTATACAAAAGACACTCCTATACAAAAGACACTCCTATACAGTAGACACTCCTATACAGTAGACACTCATATAATGTATATATCAGATACATCAGACACTCATATACCGTAGACAATCATATACAGTAGACACTCCTATACAATAGACACTCCTATACAAAAGACACTCATATACAGTAGACACTCTTATACAATAGACACTCTAATACAGTAGACACTCCTATACAGTAGACACTCCTATACAGTAGACACTCCTATACAGTAGACACTCCTATACAGTAGACACTCCTATACAGTAGACACTCCTATACAGTAGACACTCCTATACAGTAGACACTCCTATACAGTAGACACTCCTATACAAAAGACACTCCTATACAGTAGACACTCTTATACAATAGACACTCTAATACAGTAGACACTCCTATACAGTAGACACTCATATACAGTAGACACTCCTATACAGTAGACACTCCTATACAAAATACACTCTTATACAGTAGGCACTCCTATACAGTAGACACTCTTATACAGTAGACACTCATATAATGTATATATCAGATACATCAGACACTCATATACAGTAGACACTCATATACAGTAGACACTCATATACAGTAGATACTCCTATACAGTAGACACTCATATACAGTAGACACTCCTATACAAAAGACACTCCTATACAAAAGACACTCCTATACAGTAGACACTCCTATACAGTAGACACTCATATAATGTATATATCAGATACATCAGACACTCATATACCGTAGACAATCATATACAGTAGACACTCCTATACAATAGACACTCCTATACAAAAGACACTCCTATACAGTAGACACTCTTATACAATAGACACTCTAATACAGTAGACACTCCTATACAGTAGACACTCCTATACAGTAGACACTCCTATACAGTAGACACTCCTATACAGTAGACACTCCTATACAAAAGACACTCCTATACAGTAGACACTTTTATACAATAGACACTATAATACAGTAGACACTCCTATACAGTAGACACTCATATACAGTAGACACTCCTATACAGTAGACACTCCTATACAAAATACACTCCTATACAGTAGGCACTCCTATACAGTAGACACTCTTATACAGTAGACACTCATATAATGTATATATCAGATACATCAGACACTCATATACAGTAGACACTCATATACAGTAGACACTCATATACAGTAGATACTCCTATACAGTAGACACTCATATACAGTAGACACTCCTATACAGTAGACACTCCTATACAAAAGACACTCCTATACAGTAGACACTCTTATACAGTAGACACTCATATAATGTATATATCAGATACATCAGACACTCATATACAGTAGACACTCATATACAGTAGACACTCTTATACAGTAGACACTCCTATACAGTAGACACTCCTATACAGTAGACACTCCTATACAAAAGACACTCCTATACAGTAGACACTCTTATACGATAGACAATCTTATACAGTAGACACTCCTATACAGTAGACACTCCTATACAGTAGACACTCCTATACAGTAGACACTCCTATACAGTAGACAGTCCTATACAGGAGACACCCCTATACAGTAGACACTCCTATACAGTAGACACTCTTATACAGTAGACACTCCTATACAGTAGACACTCCTATACAGTAGACACTCATATACAGTAGACACTCCTATACAAAAGACACTCCTATACAGTAGACACTCCTATACAGTAGACACTCATATGTGTATATCAGATACATTAGACACTCCTATAATGTATATCTCCTATAACATAAATTCCGGATAACGTAGAAATTTTATTTAGTTTCCACTTCATACTATTTAAAAATGTTTGTATAACGTAAAGTGTCAAGTCGGTCGAGTTTTCATATTCAATTAGAATGTTAGTTTATCTCACCGCACTTGCGGAGGAAAAACAACATGCATATAGCGTAATATTGTTATATATGTGCGTGTAGCGTGATATTTATTATATACATATCTTTCGCGACATACTAATTTGTTGGGATAGATCGTCAAATGTGTCGATAAAACCGAGAATAGGACAGCTGTGCAAATTGCACATAACACTTAAAGGCAGTTGATTGGTGCAAGTGTTAAAGCGACGGTTTACTAATCTGAATGTCAAGAGTTGAAGTATCGTCGAAAGTTATCTTTTATTATAACCTTGACCTCTCTATACAAGGGTCTAGTTTATAATAAACATCAAGATTTTGTCGTTTTGCTTTATTGTAGAACCAATAACAAAATGTTTCATTAGTTTTACTTTGCAGAATAGACCATACTGATTGGAACAAATAAGCAAAACGTTGTAAATCAATGCAGAAAATGTGTAGTTCTCATCTCCTCGTTGTAAAATTACTACAATCATGGTCTATATAACCAGTGATATTGATCATAAAAGGGAGAAAATTTGCTGATGCAAACCGCTTATATGGCAGTTACTATACAGCCCACAAATTAAAAATGTTGAGTTAAGTTTTTCCAAACAATGAATTAATAAGAAATAACATGTTTACTATAAGAGGTTCCAGAATGACGGTCACCACTGTGGTTAAATGTGACTGAGGAGCAATGGAGCCTAACCTTAATGTCAAGGGCATTGTCAAGGAGATTACATGACTTGCTCGACTTATCGGCCTGTGAGAGGGTAAACTGGTCCTCAGCCTTCAGAGCATCCAACTGCTCCTCAAATAGCTTCAGTTTCTTTATTTTCTTTAGCTCTTTTCAGATGAGCTAAGCTGTTGGCTCCGCCTCCTCCTCCTTCTGTAACAGAAGGAATCAAAGCTACCATATAGCAGCCTGAACAGTGCCAACTAAGCCCATCTTTATAGTTAAGTCAAACCTCTAAAAACTTTCAAACATACGACTGAGAATTTCAGCAAACACTTATAACAAAACTCAAATTTCTAACTTTGAGGGTTTAAAATCTCTAGAAAAAATTGTTTTTTGAAAATTAAAAATTAAAGAGAAAAACCAATAAAGAGTATGCAAGCTAAGTCAGTTTAAACATTCCCTAATAAAAGTGAGACTATTAGTTATTAGTAATAATTATTTTATTTAGTATAATAGGGGTGCGATCTTAGCTTGCTGCTGTCCAATTCATCGACAGGCTGTGTAGAAGAATTTGAGAAACAAATGAAGCTGAAATGTCAAACTGGAAGCAGCAGTCAGATAGCAACTGGTAGCTGATGTCATGAGCTAAATCTTATAACTAAATAACTTTTTTCCAATTCATTTATTATTGTTTCTGTAAAATATTATGAATGTTTCTGTTTATGTCCCATGTTTTGACTATTTCTCACCTTGACTAGTCGAGGTGGCCTCATTGTTAAAAGTAGTAGGCATTAGCAGACACTCATATACAGTAGACACTCATATACAGTAGATACTCCTATACAGTAGACACTCATATACAGTAGACACTCCTATACAGTAGACACTCCTATACAAAAGACACTCCTATACAGTAGACACTCCTATACAGTAGACACTCTTATACAGTAGACACTCATATAATGTATATATCAGATACATCAGACACTCATATACAGTAGACAATCATATACAGTAGACACTCCTATACAATAGACACTCCTATACAGTAGACACTCCTATACAGTAGACACTCCTATACAAAAGACACTCCTATACAGTAGACACTCTTATACAATAGACACTCTAATACAGTAGACACTCCTATACAGTAGACACTCCTATACAGTAGACACTCCTATACAGTAGACACTTCTATACAGTAGACACTCCTATACAAAAGACACTCCTATACAGTAGACACTCTAATACAATAGACACTCTAATACAGTAGACGCTCCTATACAGTAGACACTCTTATACAGTAGACACTCATATAATGTATATATCAGATACATCAGACACTCATATACAGTAGACACTCATATACAGTAGACACTCATATACAGTAGATACTCCTATACAGTAGACACTCATATACAGTAGACACTCCTATACAGTAGACACTCCTATACAAAAGACACTCCTATACAGTAGACACTACTATACAAAAGACACTCCTATACAGTAGACACTCCTATACAGTAGACACTCTTATACAGTAGACACTCATATAATGTATATATCAGATACATCAGACACTCATATACAGTAGACACTCATATACAGTAGACACTCATATACAGTAGATACTCCTATACAGTAGACACTCATATACAGTAGACACTCCTATACAGTAGACACTCCTATACAAAAGACACTCCTATACAGTAGACACTCCTATACAGTAGACACTCTTATACAGTAGACACTCTTATAATGTATATATCAGATACATCAGACACTCATATACAGTAGACACTCATATACAGTAGACACTCTTATACAGTAGACACTCCTATACAGTAGACACTCCTATACAGTAGATACTCCTATACAAAAGACACTCCTATACAGTAGACACTCTTATACAATAGACACTCTTATACAGTAGACACTCCTATACAGTAGACACTCCTATACAGTAGACACTCCTATACAGTAGACACTCCTATACAGTAGACACTCCTATACAGCAGACACCCCTATACAGTAGACACTCATATACAGTAGACACTCCTATACAGTAGACACTCCTATACAAAAGACACTCCTATACAGTAGACACTCCTATACAGTAGACACTCCTATACAGTAGACACTCATATAATGTATATATCAGATACATCAGACACTCATATACAGTAGACACTCATATACAGTAGACACTCATATACAGTAGATACTCCTATACAGTAGACACTCATATACAGTAGACACTCCTATACAGTAGACACTCCTATACAAAAGACACTCCTATACAGTAGACACTCCTATACAGTAGACACTCTTATACAGTAGACACTCTTATAATGTATATATCAGATACATCAGACACTCATATACAGTAGACACTCATATACAGTAGACACTTTTATACAGTAGACACTCCTATACAGTAGACACTCCTATACAGTAGATACTCCTATACAAAAGACACTCCTATACAGTAGACACTCTTATACAATAGACACTCTTATACAGTAGACACTCCTATACAGTAGACACTCCTATACAGTAGACACTCCTATACAGTAGACACTCCTATACAGTAGACACTCCTATACAGCAGACACCCCTATACAGTAGACACTCATATACAGTAGACACTCCTATACAGTAGACACTCCTATACAAAAGACACTCCTATACAGTAGACACTCCTATACAGTAGACACTCTTATACAGTAGACACTCATATAATGTATATATCAGATACATCAGACACTCATATACAGTAGACACTCATATACAGTAGACACTCATATACAGTAGATACTCCTATACAGTAGACACTCATATACAGTAGACACTCCTATACAGTAGACACTCCTATACAAAAGACACTCCTATACAGTAGACACTCCTATACAGTAGACACTCTTATACAGTAGACACTCTTATAATGTATATATCAGATACATCAGACACTCATATACAGTAGACACTCATATACAGTAGACACTCTTATACAGTAGACACTCCTATACAGTAGACACTCCTATACAGTAGATACTCCTATACAAAAGACACTCCTATACAGTAGACACTCTTATACAATAGACACTCTTATACAGTAGACACTCCTATACAGTAGACACTCCTATACAGTAGACACTCCTATACAGTAGACACTCCTATACAGTAGACACTCCTATACAGCAGACACCCCTATACAGTAGACACTCATATACAGTAGACACTCCTATACAGTAGACACTCCTATACAGCAGACACCCCTATACAGTAGACACTCCTATACAGTAGACACTCTTATACAGTAGACACTCCTATACAGTAGACACTCATATACAGTAGACACTCCTATACAGTAGACACTCATATACAGTAGACACTCTTATACAATAGACACTCTTATACAGTAGACACTCCTATACAGTAGACACTCCTATACAGTAGACACTCCTATACAGTAGACACTCCTATACAAAAGACACTCCTATACAGTAGACACTCCTATACAGTAGACACTCATATGTGTATATCAGATACATTAGACACTCCTATAATGTATATCTCCTATAACATAAATTCCGGATAACGTAGAAATTTTATTTAGTTTCCACTTCATACTATTTAAAAATGTTTGTATAACGTAAAGTGTCAAGTCGGTCGAGTTTTCATATTCAATTAGAATGTTAGTTTATCTCACCGCACTTGCGGAGGAAAAACAACATGCATATAGCGTAATATTGTTATATATGTGCGTGTAGCGTGATATTTATTATATACATATCTTTCGCGACATACTAATTTGTTGGGATAGATCGTCAAATGTGTCGATAAAACCGAGAATAGGACAGCTGTGCAAATTGCACATAACACTTAAAGGCAGTTGATTGGTGCAAGTGTTAAAGCGACGGTTTACTAATCTGAATGTCAAGAGTTGAAGTATCGTCGAAAGTTATCTTTTATTATAACCTTGACCTCTCTATACAAGGGTCTAGTTTATAATAAACATCAAGATTTTGTCGTTTTGCTTTATTGTAGAACCAATAACAAAATGTTTCATTAGTTTTACTTTGCAGAATAGACCATACTGATTGGAACAAATAAGCAAAACGTTGTAAATCAATGCAGAAAATGTGTAGTTCTCATCTCCTCGTTGTAAAATTACTACAATCATGGTCTATATAACCAGTGATATTGATCATAAAAGGGAGAAAATTTGCTGATGCAAACCGCTTATATGGCAGTTACTATACAGCCCACAAATTAAAAAAGTTGAGTTAAGTTTTTCCTTTTTGCATGGCTAAAGAGGTGAGTTTGGAAAGATCTTGGACCGAATCAAGCAATTAACATGTACTTCACTGTTCTTATAGGAACGTAAGAACTTTCTGTTGTAGGAACGCTTAAAGTACTTAAAAAAAGAAAAGTGAAGATTTGGCAATGAGCAGGTTGAGTGTAGAGTGAGTGATTGAAACATGGTATAACTATAACTAGTAAGGAGATGGAATATACTATAAACTAAGTACTCCTGCAAATTCTAAAGTTATACCGCCAATTCATAACACCAGTGAACTCAATCTTGTTAATATTGGTTATTTCGATGCAATATTTAATTTTTGCTATGCAAATGAATAGATCAGCTTAAAAACTTTTTCAACGTCTTCAAAATAGTGCTGTAATTATAAGAGTTAATAATAGAAACTGACGGCACTTGATGAAATAGAGAATTGAAAAGATCAAGTACGCACATCCAAAACATGACAGATCAACCATAATAAGCTAATGACAGACAACGAATCAGGATAGCTTGGTCATGAAATGGTTAAAGTGAAGATAAATTTAGGAGTTATCTAACCTTTTTTATGAAGCTTCTAACAAAACAAAATATACACAGATATACTATTGACACAATGGTTCCATCATGACATCTAAATAACACAAAATAATCCACAACTTACCAATAGCTGGTCAGCTAGTGAGTAGAAGAGACCCAGACCTGACAATCAAAGGCTCTTAGAAGAATAGAACAGGAGTGGAGACACGTACAGAGTAGATGATACTAGAGAGGAATAGAAGACAATATACAGCTCAACAGGAAGAACATATCTGGAGAGGGAAGGTGTACAAGTGCTTGAACTGACAGCAGGATCAAATAACTGTGAGATGACTGAATGATAGCAATGGAGATATACAGCACTCTCTAATCAATATTTAGACTGTCATGATTGTATGTGATGAGATTGTAATCTATATATATATGAATCTCAAAAGTTTGTCATTTGTTCGGATGTCTGTCTGTCCAGCTGTAGCTATTAAAACTTAGGATGAAGAATCCGTATCGCAGATGATTTGATATCATGACCTCCCATTTCCCAGCTGATATGCTAAACAATTGAGTTAGATAGCAGCATCTAGGAAAACAACAGAAGACGAGGAATATTGGAAAAATAATAATACTAGTATCACAGGTTGAAAGCGGCATTAAGAGGATTTGATAGGAAGGACACTAAAGATTACCCGTAGGATAAAGTATGCCCAACAGCCATATATCTGTGAGATCTGATGATTCGCTGTATTTAAGCTCTAGAGAGCTGAGAGAAGATACAGCCTGCACTGATGGAAATCCTCCCCTTTAATGGCATCGCAAATATTGGCTGCAATAAAAATTGTGTGTATGATATTAGCAATGATATACAGCCCCCAAGGATAGCCGATGGCGCTCATATGGGCGGGGTTTAATGATGAAGCTCTGTTGGGATTAACCCGAACACGGCACCCGAACAAACAAATATGCTGAATAAAGCACCTTGTAAATTTACGAATATTATGAACTATAGTGGTTATTTTACTTATCTGTTGAATTCATTTTGTTGTCAAATAAATATAGTATCCCAATATTGTCACCGTCATGATCAGTCAGTTGCCATTCACAAGCATTCGTGATATTAATAGTCACAATCGTAAAATAATTCAAATTCGGTTTTGTATTTAGATTTTGAGTATGAAAACTACACTGCACAGCTTTGCTTGCTGTCCCATCTTAATGGCTAGATAAAACAATGTGAAAACGATGAAAGACTTTGTCATTTTATATTAGGGGTGGCAAAATATTAATCAAAAACTAGAAAAAAAATGCCGTTGTTCGGGTAATTATATTCAACTTTAAGCATATACTACGACCTTTACAAATTTTAAAATTACTAAGAGTAGGTAATTGAAAATGTTTTATTTTGCATGGATATATTATTTTGGTTAGGTATCACCCCTACATTGTAGAAATTCAAGGTTTGCTATTGTGAACTGCGGAGCCTACTGAATTAATGAGCTGATGAAACGATAAAAGTGAGTCGTGTTTTCCAAAACCTAACAAGGCAACGCGACCGCCCCGCGAGAGTTGTGTTTGCTCCGAAACCCAGGCTAGCACAATCCAGAGCTAGCACAATAACAGAGCTCCATCATTAAACCCCGGCCATATGATAGCCGTCGGCTATCCTTGGGGGGCTGTATATCATTGATATTAGCAAACAGAAGTTTTGCTTAACCTTTTGAATAAGAAAAGTAGAATCATAAGTTAAGGATTAACATAGTGCTTAGAACCAGATATACAAAAACCTTATTTTCAAAATAACAAAACAGTAACCAGAAACAAGCATCATAAAAATAAAAAGTGAGCACACTTATATATAAAAGTCTGTAATTATCCTGCAAAATGATTATACAGCGTGGCATATTTATTTGTGCAATGACCAACTGTGCATGAAATTCATATTGAATTTTATAATTCGCCAAACATGCATAAGCATTTGGCAAACAATTCACGAAACACATACCCTTAAAACCTCTAACCAATTGCTAGTTACTTTAAAAAGAACTTTGAATAAAATTAATGGTTTTATAGGTAAACTAACGTAAGAATAAACTTTGAAAGCGAACAAAAGATACAGGTTTTGCACAAAAATTCAACCCAATGCAAATTTTGTACGACTCCTAAAAAAATATTGATGCAGACCCTACAATCGTATCCAATCACGCAGCATATTTAATAAATTAGTAAAACAAAACATGCATAAGCACTTGGCTAACAATTCACAAAACATGTACCCAGTAAAACTCTAACCAATTGTAAGTAAACCACAATAAATCCCAAACAGCGTATACCCAAGAAGAAATGGTTAACAAGTCTATGAGAATAGACCGACTTACTCTTTTATCCGTTACTCTTTCCAAATCACGAATGACATTCAATGTTAATAACGCAAACTAGCTTGTTTCTTTACAAAATTAAACGTGTATTAATTTGTGAGGTTCGCAGGGCATTCCGAGAAGGAGAGCAGCGGTTTTAGTAAGCAGATGACCGGCCTGCGGCTACCTACGGGTATGAGAAAGGTACATCCTAGTAACGGATTGCTAAAACAGTCGTCTTGCGGTTGTTTACGTAAAGCAAGAATACAGCTCGCCCAGTCCTTGTATCCTCAAACACAAATTATGGTTAAACGTCTAATAAAATTGGTTTTTGTTGACGTTTCGTTAGACAAGCCGGTATCTCAACAATCAGGACTTTCTGCGCACGCGCGACAATTTCACTTTATGAATTGTCGTAAACGGTATCGAACGCAGTAGTATTTCCGCCTTGTTGCTTGGTAACGCTTGTCCGTAGCATTATTGTTGTAGAAACGTTTGCGGAACGTTAGAATTCATTCGGATTGAAAGCCCTAACAGTAAGTATTAGCCTTCACCGATGTGTTCAGAACATTTCAAGTAATTTACAGTTATATAATGCAATAAGCTGTTCAGTTGTAACCTTAAAAAAGTGTTAGCACTATGTAGCGATAGAAGATGTAGTCATCTACGTGTAATCACCTGATTCATCTCCAATGTTTTTGGTGGTTCTCTAGTACGACGATTGACTTATTTTCTATGATTGATTCTTTCATTTTTCAGAATTTTTAATTGTTTTTTTACAACTTTAGTTATTGTTGATTTTGTTGATTCGGGTGTCTTGTTGTTTGTACATATTATATGCTTATCTTGTGGTCTGGCTTCCTTCACGTTTGTATCGCGTTGTGGTGATATTTCCATACCAAAAGATTACCGAAAATTATTAAAATTTAACCACGTACATAAATTCCTTTTGTTTGCTAACTATGCTGACAGTATTGCTTACTGCCAAGCATGCATTTTATTATAAAAAATAAACGCTTTGCAGCAGCCTTGTTATTAAATGTGATAAGATAAACCCACCACAAATTACTTCACACTGGGGAACAATATTTGGCTTTACTGACAAACTACTCATCCTGAGTTTGGCGTGTGTTAAAGTACTATCTAAAAAAATGTGAAAAAGAATTTTTGAGTTTGTTCATCAACATCATTCTAGAGACATGAGTGCAGCTTTTTATAGAACATTCTAGATGGTACAAGTTTTTTTTAAGAAGTTAGTACTTTTTGTGCAATTAATGTCATCTTGTAAAGTCAATATATGCCAATCACCACTTTGGTAAACTAATCACCAACCTTTTAACTGTAGACTGTTTAGTCATGACAGGCTCAGTTTGTATTACTAGTGGTTATCCTATTTTTACTGTGAATGTTTCTGATTTTGTGCATTTCTGAGGTTATAATGTACCTTTTAAATGTATTACAAGTGACGAATACCACCAAAGATTCATCTCACATTCAGATGTTATTTTGTTCACGGGATTTCTATTGGAAATTTATACATCTTTGTTTCACCATAGAAATTACCTTTTATGGTCACGGACACAAGATTGCCTCGCTAGTCTCCAAAACTGTGTTTTAGTTATAAAATATCTACGGTTATTACTGAAAATGAAATATTTTTGTTATAAGTATAAATAGTATTAAAACGCTATCAGTTAATCATAAGGAAACCGGTAGGAACTTTTTCAATTTCTGCTCCCTTTTGTGGAAAATAGGATGGTTTTCTATAACGATAAGGAGGAATTTTCTAATACACTTTTAGGAAATTGCATTGATGTGCGCTAATTTTCTGCTTAGGTCCAATGCTTATTTATGTTCATATCATTTTTACAATACAAAACTTAAAGGTTGACTTGCAACAAAATTCACATTACAGTTATTTGGTATCAAAAGATTCGCCATGTCTTACTCCATTGTGTTGTAGCTGCCAAATATGTGGGAATGTGATTAAAAGCTCGTAAAAGCTAAAAAACGAACAGGAAATCGCAGCCACACGAGACCGCCCTAGTTTGGATTCGTTTTCCAAAACGGCTAAAATGTGACGTATGTGTGCTAAAACGGCTAAAATGTGTGCAAGATAGTTTATGTTTACACTTTCATGCATCCTTATTCGTCGAACTATTTTCACAAATATACTTCACGCTTGCGATAAAAACCATGTCTATTGTTCTTACGCGTCTATTTTATCGGCATCGTAATGCTGCAACTTTGAGCACTGATATCTCAAAACATAGCATAAAAATATGTTTAATTTTTTAAGCTTAACTTGAACAATTGCATATCATCCTCTGATAAAAATGATGAGCCTTTTGGTCCGCTATGATGGTTGAAAAATGCCGTAGAAATTTTTCGCGCCATATAGCGGGAATTGTAAGTCACATGACCAGATAATGTTAGTTTCAGTTCAAGTTTGATCTATCGCAAATAGCAAACACGCTTTCTCATGTTAAACATGTTTATTTCAATTCGTCATAATGTCTAACGCGCCACATAGTGTTTGTGCAGCTGCCAAGCTGAGAAGCACTTTTTTTTGGCCAAGAGCTGAGAAAAGACCAGACCTCCACCGGGCGTGGAGCAACTGGGTGAAGCTGGATGTGACACACTTTATTTATTCGCCTGCTTACTCTTACTTTTGTTTTCGCCAGTTCAAAGACGACATGTTTTCTAACCTGTTTGCATACCCCACATGTCACCAAAGCACGTGAGTAATTTATTTTATGAACTACTTGTATTAGTAGTTGTAACTCGGGTAATTTTCTAGTATTCTCCTAATAGTACTGTATTAATCTATATTTAATATAACAATATTAATGTCATTTAATTGTAATATTATTAGTATTTCATCTTTTTAATTACGTGTATTATCCTTATTATAATAACAAAACTAATTCATACTGCATATCTATCTGTAAAACGTAATATATTAATATATAATTGATAAAATAATGTTGTTTCACGATTAATTTCGCCAAATTTCTTAACCCCACTCACTTATAGATATGTTATATAAAATAGTTATTGTCATTTTCTGGTATCATCGTTAATAGCATATTAATATTATTAGTTGATTATTATTAGTATTAAATGAAGAATTTGTGCCAACCACTGAAGACTGGGAAGAGTTTGAGCGCTATGTTGGCCAGCGTCAAACGCTCTCCAATTACATGTAAGATAGAGCTGAACTAAACCAAACTTGACAAAATATAAAAAATATCCATAGAGTTATTACTCACATTTTATTTTTACAATATCATGGATTCTGATAGGGTTTTGTAAAATCTGTGTCATGATTGCATGGCTATATATTTATTCTTTTTCTGATCAAGCAAATATGATATAATAACAGGAAATGATGTTGTACATATCTTATTGCAAGTCAACTATTGTGTCGTGATTTCAGACCCGAATCCTCCTTCAAAGAGGAGAAAATAATAGTAAGTGTGACAGCACTCCAGCGACTATTTTACTGTCACACCTGCGCCCTCCCCTGCTCATTCACGATGGTGCGAGAAGGCGGATGGGTAGAGTTCAAGGTTACATGTGCCTCCTGTCACCGATCGTACACTTGGGAAACAACTGCCAGGGTGAACAGAGCTCACGTCATCAACCCCCTGCTGGCAGCTGCATCACTCTTTTCTGGCGGATGCCTTACGCAGAACTTCCGTTGTCTGTCGCTCCTGAACATCGCAATATCAAGCCACAGCGTTTGCCTCTACCAACAAAGAGAATACTTACATGGTGTGACTGTTAATATTTACTCATAAACTTGGAAAATGTGAGTAAAAGCTTGGCACACTAATTGAATAACGACATTTAAAAAACTTTTTTTCTTGAAATGAAAATATGTCATCCTTCAAGCAAAATATATTATAATTCAAAATTTTGATTCTTCATCATAATATAGCACAAAAAGGGGGAAGAAGATTCTACATTCTTAGACTAATGATAATGATACAAATTAATCTTGTATAATGAAGTTTTACAATATTTTACAGTGTATTGCTGAGCAGTACACCCTGCATAACGAGGGATTGATGGCAGCAATCGATTGGGAGCTTGATTTGGCAGGTGACGGTAGATGCGATAGTCCGGGGCATTGCGCACTATACAGAGCCTACACTATGATGGATCAGAGCTGCGGTTTAATAGTCAGCAGCCATCTTGTCAAGGTAAAACTTTGACAGTTTTTACTTCACAGCCTTACAAAAACCCAAATTTTTTAGTAGTTATCAATACATAAACATGAAGTTGCTCATCTAGCTAAATAGTTCATTCAAATAATGTGAAAGTAATTGTTGGTCGTAACTTTCTTTATTTTGCAGTCAACAGAGACCACCAGCTCTAACACCATGGAGCTGGAAGGCTTCAAGCGATGCCAGTCCAATCTAATTTCCCACGGCCTGAGAGTGAGGTCCATTACAACGGATGTTGTTACAAAGGTTGTGTGCATACTGCAAGCTTGTGTTTTGGCTTATGCCGCAAATTTGTCGCCGTGAGCGACGGCCTCTACCTGCCTGCTTGGTGTCTAAGATTTGGGCTCTTTTCCCACCAACGGATGACGAAGAAGAGTTTGCAGACTTGCAAACAAGATTTGCGGCATAAACCAAAACACAAGATTGCGGTATGCACACAACCTTTTCCAAGCATTTGGCGATGGCTCTCTAAATGGGAATAGATTATCTACCAAAACAATTATTGAAAAACAATAATTGCTAATCATCAAAATAATATTGATATTTATATAATAAAATAATAAAACTAATACACTCTCTACTGCAGTAAGTGTACAAGCCAAATATACCAGTTCTCCTTGTGTTCCACGAGTTCAGAATATGTGTGTTCAACTGATGCATTAAATGTGTAACACAAGAATTTTAGATAACGCTTGACACATTAGCATAGCCTTGGTGTTGTTGGCATTAAATGAATATCCAACTCACTATGATATCGCAGGTAATTATTCCACCTCAACTCAAGGGGTGCAGACGCCACAAATTCGTTTACACCAGGATGCATACACAGGCATTCATGCTCCCCTCGGTCAAGGAGACAATGCGCAAACTCAGCATAATGGCAGCACAAACATTCAGGAAGAGATGGCATGTCTTGACAACGCTTGCAGGCACACCACTCTGTAGCCGGTGGTATTAGCTCCAAAAGAAATGAACAGATATGTCTATGCAACCATAGCTAATACATCAGGTCGATGTTATCCAACAGTATATCAGTGCAGCACTAGATTTAAATATTAAAATTGTTAATGTTGTCATTCGAGAAAAATCTGTAATTATTTTTTCGCAATATTGAAGCGATAATTATCATCATTAAAATCATATATAATAATATTCGTTCTATCACTCTCAAGCTAAAACTATTACTACTAGCTAGCTTGGCACATAAGAGCTGGCTAGTGGCGGTGCTTACTTGCTGGGAGGTTTGATTCTGTTGAGGATCTTCTTCAGATAGAGCGTCAGGCTCGAAACGCCAGGGTCTTAACTTTTCAGAATTTGACATTTTTTATGAACGCGACTCAGACACGAATAGTCGAACGGAATGGCCAAGCCGAAACTGTAAAGTAGCGAGCATCTATATTTGATACGGAGTCTTAGGTAAAACCCGAAGTGTTTATCATAAACTATTGCTACGATAAGTTTGATATTGAGCTTTTTATTGGCCTTTCAATTCACGCGAGAACATCACGTGACAAGACAATAACCATACAGCGCGGATACGTCATCGAAATCAAGAGATTCCAATCTACGGCAGCTTTTTGTTTTTGAGCTTTTAAGAGCTTTTAATCACATTTCCACATATTTGGCACCTGCCACACTACAGAGTAAGACATGGCGAATCTTTTGATACCAAATAACTGTAATGTGAATTTTGTTGCAAGTCAACCTTTAAAATTTAATTTTAAGGAATAAAAATTTGCATCCTTTGAGCTTTTAAATTATCTTGTAATGTTGGTATTTCATTGAAGCAATGGCTACCACAGCAGAGGACATCGAATGCGAGTTTTGCGGTCGAAAAAATGATAAAATAGTTGATCCGAAGAAGCTGCCATGTGGGCACATAAACTGCATGCCTTGCCTTACATCACACTACAAAGAGAATGACATTTTCTGGTGTGGTTTGCAAAGTTGCGGGTAAGTAATACTCAACAATACCGTCATGTTAACATTTAAAATATTTAACATGTTAGAGTAAAATGGAAAAAAATACACATTCAACTATTGACCCTGTAAACGCTTTAAATGGTTATTGTTGTTGAAGTTTTTCATCCAATCATTTTACTCTTCAGGGATAACGACTAGTAGGACAGGTTGTTAGTTACTTTACATGTTTTAGTAAGTTAGCATTTACTTGATTTGAACAGGTCTGAACAACTGACAATAGAGACAAACGTGATGAGTTGAAAATTGATAAACGCAAGCTAAAGATAGCTATCATGCTCTTCATTTGTACACCTTTTTATTGGACAAATGAGAAGGATTTATGAAAATTTGTTGAAATTTGATGAAATTAGTTTTTTCATAAGTCCTCTGGACAGACTACAATTTCCATTGTAACTTTAATCTGAAATTAATTATTGGAGATTCATTTAATTTTTGTTTTGCAGCGGTTTTAATTGTGCCAACATTTAGTCAATCTAAAAATTATGTAAACGCAAGTTATGAGAAGACTAAAATGTTGATCAACAAGGACCTTGAGTACCTGACATGCTGATTATCAAGCTGACACTCTAACCAACTGAGCTAATCAGCTGTCTACCAAATCCTCAAATAATTGTACCAATCAGGGAATAAACATTGCTTTGTGACAGTAATAGTCAACAGATGGACAAAAGATGGTTAATAATATTATAGATATTTGAGATTATTTTATTAGCAAATTGATCTAAATTGAAAAGAAATTAGCTGCCCATTATAGTTTTATTATAATAGCATATCTATTGGAGCAAGCGCCTAATAAACTTATAGGATGACATAATATATTGCTGTGACAATATTTATAATGTGATTTTATTATACTATTTTTGGAATTTTCTGTTTCATGCCATCTCTGATTTTTAGCAAAGTGTATAAAATGTCTCCTGAAATGCTCCCAGATTTTGATGACGCGCTATTCTGTGACACTTGTGTCAAGAAGGGTCAAAGCAAGCGTCAGGCTGTGTCATATTGCACAGATTGCTCCAGAAAGTTTTGCACGAAGCACCTTGAGGTATGTAACATATGTACATGTAGTATATTAGGTAATTTGCCATTATCATTCATACCTTCACATTTCAGCTGGTCACATGAAGGTCATTTTATAGAGCAGCATAATTGCTGTTGTTAGCTTTGTTATTCATTAGATATAAATTAAATGGTCCAGTTGTTTACTTGTACTAACCAGCTGCAATATCTCTCTCTGTAAATATTTACTCTAGCCACCAGCTCATATACAGCATTAGATTATTAGGGGGTGACCTGCTATACGCTTATTACTTAGTAGGATAAACTTTGTACTTAGGCTACGCAGTTTCAACTAAATTATATAGTTAATCACTAGAGGTTTACTATGAAAGAGCATTTTTACTTTTTGTTATTTTATAAATCAAAGTTACTCCAAATGGTTATCCTGATAGCAGAGCAAGATAATTCACTAGTTAGCGCTTGTTATGCTATTCCATTTAAACACGATTATAATAAGCAGTTGGTATACTAGAGGTGATAATATTATGTTTGTAATCTTGTGTAAGTTTAGCTGCAATACAAATTATGCACAATTGTTTTTGTATACGCGTGCTCAACAACCTCCCATTATTCATTGATACAAAAGGGGATATTATACATGTATCTATCCAAGTTATGAGTAGTGAATATGCTTTATTATAGTTTACAAATAGATATCACATTGTCATTGTCTTATCTGAGTCGCAACTGTTTCTCTACTTTTCCCAGAGAATCCAAAATTATCCTTCAATTCCCTCAGATGTTAATTTATATTGATAAAGGCCTGTCACCGATATCTTGAATCTTTTTATTTGCCTGACAAATTACAATGATGGGAATTCTATGGCAACCACATATTTCTTTATTCTAGCAACTCGATTGGTTAATTGATGACTATCACGCCAGTGTCTATAGCTGGTATTGTGCTATAACATGTTTGGCTTTATTTCAGCTACACGATGGTGCCTTAGAAGACCATCATACAGCTCCCATGGCTCAGTATTTATCAAAAGAAAGCCCCCGTCTGCCAAACATCTGTACAAAACATGAGAATCAGCCGCTAGTAATGGGATGTAAAGTCTGCCATACCATCAGCTGTATGAAATGTGTAGCAGATTCAACCAGATGTGATAATGGTAAGCTTATTGAGTTAACACTGTAACCCATCAGTGAACTTATCAGCATAGGGAATGTTGCTGCTGCCGATGCTATTGGTAAACACTAGTATTATTCTGGCGTAATAAGCACAACCGATGGCCAAATTTGAATTTCGAGACAAATTTTATTAATAACATATGGTGGAAGATATTTGTATAGAAAGAGCAAAAAATCATTGTGTTCCACATCGCTGGGCAAAAAAAATCAAAGGCCAGTGTCATCGTTACCCCAGGGCACTCTGTAGTATGCAAATTTGTATGAGGTTTTTGCTGTAGCTGATGATAGTGGAGAACACTATTCTATTAGCATATGTAAAGAATGCTTCATATTTACATCTGCTGCCTTGTCATGATTGGTAGGCTGATCTTCAGTTAGTATATTTTATAAAGGAACACAAATTGCTCTGAATACAAAAAGTTCAACTTGTAATTAAAACTCGGCTGATTTAAACTTATTATTCTGACCAAACGTTTGTAATTAATAAAATTAATAGAAACAGTTGTTAAAATATTCATTTTATAATGCAACTGCTTTGATGAGAATTGACTACAATAAAAGTCAAAGACAAATATCGCACACTCGTCTGACAAATTAATAGAACTTTGCAGTTACCTCCATTTTCTCTACAGTCTGTTCCTTCCTTTCTCCTTATTTAAGTGGTTTAATGGACCCACTTTTTCCAGTTATAACAAGGTTAGGGAAATTTGGTAGGTCATTCAAGATTTATTATACAGAATGCGGTGAGACATTTAGCTTTTTGAACTGCTTCAAAATTCTAGATTAGTACAGGAAAACACCATATATACACATTCTTTAGCTGAACTTGTTTCAACGCAAATATAGCCAACAAGACCGGATCAAAGTTTGGTGTTGACGACGTCACACAAACATCTGTCTTCTGTCTAATATCATGAGGTTTGTATCAAATTCATACTTCCAGTTTGATTTGTTTCTTACTAACAGCTAAGATAATATTACACAGGTGGACCACATGACTTCCAGTTGCTTGAAGATCTGGCTGCCTCACTCCTGAGTACTATGATAACAGTAGAGAGTGGAAAGAAGGATGAGGAATATGAAAAACTCTTCAAAGAAGTATCCAAAGTTCAGTCGGACTATGATGCTGAAACAGAAAGCATGCTTCAGCTTATTCGTAAAACCAGAGAGAGTCAGGTTTGTCAATATTATTCTTGTTACAAGGTTTCATGCTAGTAAAATCAGTACCTAAAATCTATCAGTTACTCTATTAAGGTAACTAATACAGACTCTATTGACTGCATATTTTTAGAGATTTGCTAATAAATATGTTAAGAAGCTACAAAAGCAGCAGATAGTAAGAGTAATATATTTAGTATTCACTGAAACAAACTGGTGTTTTTTGGTTCCATCAGTAGAATGAGTGGTTACAGCAAGAGCAGACACACTGAGTAGTGGTTACTGTGATACTGAAGGATCTGTGTTAGAATGAGGAGGAGGCTACAACTCCAAATTTTTAGCTTTTCTATTATTTCCGTTTACTATTTCCTGTTACAGCTGAATGAGTTTAAACTTAAATATGACACACTTGAGAGACAGGTGCTTGAAAACCGACAGGAATCACAGACTAAAATTGCGGACTTCATAGAAGATGTGTTGCTCAAGCAATGGAATAGCCTGAGAACCCATCAAGAGTTGCTTGAAACTGGGACCAAGAGTCATCCCCCAGTAAGTTATTGATCGGTGTTCTTATTCAGGACTTTGGTATCGTGCATGATTTTTTGTACTGGCTGTGTGTGAGTGTTTGTGAATATGTTGGTATACATTTATGTACCAGTTCTTGTGTGGTAAAGTACTTGAGGGGTTTGATGTGGTTGTATTATATAGATAGCTGCGTTTGTACATTATTTAGATTTATATCTGAACTTGTCTGTTTTGTGCAGTGGATCCATGTCTACGTGTCAGCATATCTGCTGCATATGATCAATTGATCTACTCAGTCAGATTAATCTGCTTAATAAGACTACTAGACTAATTTATGATGACCTACTAACCTCTTACCATCAACTGCCTGCTCAATCTATTCCTTCAATGGATCTGAGTCTATGAACTTGCTATTACTAATGTACCATACATCGTGTGCTGTCTAACAGCTCTCCTTACTTGTATGTTTCCATTGTTTAGTCTATACTCTCAGCCTTTCCATCCCTGCTTTACCTACCATCAGTCCAGTTTCCAGGCACCACTTGTCAGGGTTTATATTCAGCATTGGCAGTTCTCCCGGTGATACACTGACTGTAAGTATATCAACTTACAGATAACATCTCTTTGTCTTCTATCGATGCTATTAGGGTAACTGTATGTTTAGGCGGCGATTGTGAGAGGATTCAAGAATTTAAAGGCCCAGCTTGACAAAATTACCCAGGAGCATTTGCCAAAGCTCCAACTCACAGACCAGCTACAGTTAAAGCAGATAGGTATGAATAACTGAAAATGCATGAATACATTTTCTATCATCATTGAGGGGTGACCATACTGTTCTGTATGCACTGTGCTACAGGTTTGTTTTGCACCTTTTTAGTATTTCAAATAAAATGTATGTTTGGTTATTTCTTGTAGAGCTGTATTTAAAATCTAAAATTGTTGGCTATAGCAAAAAAAACTTTATCTCTCACATAAAATGGCATGTTGGGTCACTGAAAGTCGTGAAAGCCTTAATTTTGACACATGTGTCCTGGAGGGTTTGTTGGCGAATATAAAAAGGACATAAATAATTACAGGTAATCATTAAGTTCTAATCATATCTGTGATCTTGGAGTTATCTCCTGCTTGTCACTTTCTACGGTATTAAAATAAAGAGAGGATTACTCTATTGATGACTCATGAATGAATCTAATAAACTATTATTAACAAATACCCAGTTTTTGACTAAGTATAAACATATGAAAACTATAAAACTGCAACTTTTATTGTCTTTATAACGATTAAGACTGTTACTAAGCAGAACTGTTAGGTTCATAGCTTCAGAGTTACTGTATATGATGGTCCACCCCCTTTATTTCTGATGTTTAAATTTTTTTCAGCCTTTTGTCATTTCAGCTTTCTGATATATTGATAGCTGAGATATTTTTAATAAAAACAGCTAGACAATTTCTTGTAGTTGTCAGAACGGCTCATTAGCCTCAGGTTCAATGGTAAAAATATATCTTATATCGATGATAAATATAAGTATCATAGCCTACTTGCCATTCATGCGCAGCATCGGTGTAATCTAGAGTTGCGCTGCCAAACCAGTTCTTACAGGATGAGCTGCCATCACTGTATATCAACATACTCACATAATAATTACTATTGTTACATGGAATACTAGAGCACCTTTAACCATACTAATAGTTAATAGTCTGGTGTTTAGGTGAGAAATAGCTAGGTAAAAGAGCCAGGTTGGCATACCTCCAAGTAATCCATGTAACAATGGTTAATATAGGATGCTGCTGATAGCAGTTGATATTAGTATTATATAACTAATTATTAGTTTATAGTTGTACAGTATGGCAGCGCTGTCACATGGGCTGACTGTTGCGTTATTTTTAATTGGATAAAATATCCTTTCCTTACTCTACTTGTCATGCAAGGAAGAGGATAATTCATGAACGTAATATTATAGTTGCATACAGAGCAGTGTGAAGATGGTGATAAAACAGGAATCCTGACTACTACGAGCTAATATCTTTCTCTCAAGTACAATATATCTGTGTATAATATTTAGTAACTGTTGCTAGTCACATGTACACTCTATATACTACAGGTGAGAGGAGAGATATTGAATTAGAAGTTACCTCCTCTCATGATGTTATCATTGAAGAACAAAAAGCTCCACCTGTTCAACTCCCCAAGTCCCTCTCCAAACTGTCCTCCATACAACTACCAGCCTTTCCCCTCTCCATCTGCCACTATAAGGGTAATACTTATATTGGACTAGATGATAACACAGTCAGCAGAGTAGATATTGATAATAAGATCACCAACAAGTTCATCTCCACCTCCGGTCCAGTAGATTCTGTCACTTGCTACAAGGAAAGAATTTACACCTTATCCGGTACCAGTCCTTATACAGTTGGTGTCTACAGCATGTCAGGGGAGTTGATCACCAGCTGGAAGCATCCTACTAATGGCTGGTGGTGTGACACGCTGGTAATAATTGAAGACAAAGTTCTTATCGCAGACCCATCCAACACCAGAATCACTACCTACTCCTTAGATGGTCAAGTTCTACATCATATTCCCTGTCCTCTTCTCGCTGATAGCTATGGTGTCAGAATGTGTGCCCCTGATAACAACTCTCTCATAATATCATCTAGCAAACATTCCAAAGTGTTTAAAATAGACAAGACCACCCAGGAAGTGATGTGGACCTTCACTGAAGTGGAGAAGCCTCAAGGGCTGGTTAGCTATGGGGAGTACACTCTACTGGCTGCATATGATGACAAGACTATTTACATCATTAATTCCACTACAGGTTAGTTATTAGCATGATGCAGGGTGATTATAATATATATTGTTATATTATAGGGATATATTTTGATTAAAATATGTAAATGACTACACAGAGGGTAACCATATACTTTTAGCATATTAAATAGTTCATGATAGACTGAGCTCCTATTTTTTCAAACAAAACACTTTAAAAGGTATGTATGGCTAATATAATAGTGTAATATATAATATATTACTGCATCATAAGCTGTGCTTACACTGAAAGTACAATATATAATACCATATGGTAGACCGAGCTCATATCGCAGGGTGATATTAAAACAAAAAGTATTTTGTAATTTGTTAATGGAAGCCCTTGACTCACATTTTATTCTATTATAGACTGAGCTCCAAGAAGCATTTGTTCTTTGGCTAGCAAAAAGCTGGCCATATGCAGTATTTGCGGCATTTTAAATGTGAATTATAAAACTGCATGATAAACTGAGCTCCTGCTGATGGTAGACTGAGTTCCTAATGTACGCTAAATGGAAAAAAAATCATTTTCAAAAAATGATTGTAAGCCTCATAAAAAATGCATGTATCTATTACTATATTAACCCCTTCATTCAAAATTCTCTGTAACAATGGCTATTATCGTGCTATGATAGAGCCAATCATCTGCACCTTTAAACTGTGTCATGTAATTTCATGTCAAATTGTATGCTGCCTCCATGTTCCTTCTATTTTAACTGGAAGACCTGACTGACAGCAGTGTCCATGTGTAACTAATATTCATCTGTTGAAGTCTGACTGTGTATTTATTATTATATATTGTAGGGAATATAGTCTCTCAGATGGCACATGATGATATAGCGGGAGATGCTGTGTGCTCCTTACAAGTGTATGACTCCACCCTCCTTGTTCCTAAACGGGACAGCAAGAATCTCTCTTTCTACAAGATGACATAACTAATAACTAGAGAGAGTTGATTATAAACATGCTGATTCCTTCTATTATTACTAGTGATTATTATATTATTAGATGTTCTTGATGACTGTCTGTAATCCTTGCTATATGTACATATTTTTGCATGCATCTGAATATGTGTGAGTATAAAATGTGTGTTTCTACTTGTATATGGCTCTCTGTATGCTAAGCAATCTGAGTACATACACCATAGTGTTGGAGTGTATAAGTATATATACATGCATGGGTGTACATATCATGATATTTGTATCCATGTTGACAACTACATGCATCCTTGTAGGGCCTGAATATGTATGTTTGATTTTATGTGTTGGGCTGTTGGAATGCCGGTATATTTGAGGCTGGGTTCAGGTATTTGTGGACCAGAATGTCTCATTTTCATACTTGTTTGGATATTTTACTCTGTGTTTTTTAAATTTAAAGGTTTGTAATAAATTATATTGTCTTTGGGCAGAAAATGTGAGACTATCATAGCAGGGCAGTAGAATATGTCGATAGGTGACCAGTCAGCGTGCTCTTCATACTTTCTTTGATAAACATCCATAGAAATGAAATCCAACGCATCCTGGAAGCTTGCCAAACCTTCTAGAAGAAAGCTGGTAATAAGCAATTAGAAAAGTTATAAAGCATCTAATAGAATTGCCCTGCTATACTGAATGTTGTGAATGTTTGCAGGTAGATAAGAAAAACTGCAGGTTACAGAAAACAGACATAAGTGCATATGATTATTAGCACATGTAGTATGTTATAACATAGTCTTCATCATGAACAATCAGTATGAGAATAGATACACTCAATTACTGTAATCTGTTTACTGGAGACTATTATCTGTCTGTAGGAAAAGTTAAAAGGTCGGATCACAGAGCTAGCCTATTATAATTTTTTTCCTAAATTCCTGTATAGTAACCAAGAATGATAAAGCTAACAAACTATTAATCAAGACAAAACTGTTCTTCGCAGCCGATTGAATTTTTGGAAGTTTGCCAACTCTACTAGAAGAAAGCTTGTTGATTGACACCCGACCCTGTGTATAACAAGAACATTTGTATAGAGCTAATTTATTATAGCCTTGCTGTCTGGAGGCTTGCCAAGTCTACTAAAGAGAATTAATATGTGATGTAAAAATCCAGCAACAAGTGTAACAACCATATTTGTGCAGTGCTAAAATGTTATATTAGTTAATATTAGTTATATTAGGTAATAGAATGAAGGGGAGAAATGTGTTAACTAGTTAGTCGCTGGAGACAAGAGGAAAGGTACCATTACCTTTATTATATGTCAGCTGAAAAACTTGTTTGATCGTGAAGTCTGCTAATCAGCTTGGAAAACGCAATATTTATATTGTACAGAAGATAGAGTTTTACACACACAGCTAATCCTGTTATATAACATCTTCATCACAAACTAGATTAGAACATAAGTAAGAGAATGGGTAAAACTTGGTTACTACTAGAAAGCAGTAGTAAAGAGATTATTTCCTTGTTAGTTCTTGATACCAGTACTAAAGTCAGTTTCAGAAATGCAGGAAATGGTTAATAGCAGTTGCCTCCCCAATCAGTGCTATCAGTAAAGTGCATAACAAGGCTCATGATTATAGAGGCATTCCTACATTACATAGTAGCCTAAAAACTGAGAGCTAGCAATAAGGGACGAGCTAGGGACCTTCCTTAACCAGGGGTTTGGGCATCTTGCTTTTGATATATCTCGTGTATCTACTTATGAAATGATCAAAACAAACAGAAGCATATTTGATAAATTGGTTTCTACAGTCTATGTTTGACCTTAAAATACCAAAGCAAAAAAAGTATACAATTATACATGTACATTAATAACACAAGTTAATTATCATCAAATGTACAAAAGCGCTATTTTGTTAAATAACAACAAGCTATTTGAAGTAGAAATTAAACACATTTGATTAAACGCAAGTCAGTCATTTCTCCTTTGGGAATCAATTGCCCCATTTATCAGTTTTGACAGTTCTTTTCAAATGCCTTCAGTGTCCTATAAAAGTAAGGAGTATAAAAATTATATCTTCTCAGTGTTCTGTAAGTATGTGGGTTCAAGACCCACTCGTGGCATTAATTTTCCCTCTGTTTATTCTCCCTATGGCTATTTACCCTGGTTATTCTCTAGCTAAACCACATTCTGAATGTCAAGTAACTGCAATTATCTTAATCACAATGTTGGATAAATATAAATAATATAGTAACTCATTTACTAGAGTAATTATGGAAGAATTATAATTTCATAACAACTCTGCAATATCTACAATAATTCACAATGCTTAGTTTAAATGCCTCAAAGTAAAATATATATTTAGAACTACATCAGCTCTAATAAAAAGTACACTCATACTTCCCTTGATTCTAATAATTTTGACTCAACACACACAATTTTTCTATGGCCTGTATTGACTACAGAAAGATCTATGACTCAATTCCTATAGTTGGACCCTTCAGTGCATAAGGTTGTACAATGTTCACTCTGCCCTTGCGGAGTTCATAAAGATGTTGATGACCCACCGAAAACGGAACTGACAGCTAATAGCAAAAATGTTATGTTTCTGCACAGAAGCAATTAAATAGAGTATTAAATTAGAGAAATGGTTTATTGCACACTCCAGAGACAACTGATTTGATAACAGAAAACCCAAATATTTATATGTTTGGTCATAGAAAAGCTTTGTAAAAAGCTACAAGCATTATTAATAGCTATAATGAGACAGTACTATATATTATTAGCTTGTATAAAGCTTTAGCTAAAAAGCATAATGTTTGTTGGCAAAGTACCAATAATACTTGGCACTTGCATGACACCTCCTCACTAAGCTAAAGGTTCTTTCTGGTTCTCTTAGACCTTCGGGGTTTGTCTCTGCTATACTCATCTCCATCAGGTAGACGAGGGTTGCGTGGTCTTCTTCTAGACGGAGGTTGCTCTGTTACAGTTGTAGGGGCTGGTAGTTGCAGTTTTGTCTCCTCTGTTATATCAGGTTTATCTCCAGGGTCTTGATCTTCTTCTGTTGAGTATCTTGGTCTGAGTTGTTCAACATGTCTTCTCCAAGTAGGTCCCTTTGGTACCACTTTGACATTGAGACTACGAGTTCCATATATCTTAGTAACAATGGCTGGAACCCATCTAGGTTGTCTGTTGCGTCTAGGTCCATGATACAAGGCATAGCATGGTGCTCCAAGATTGTAGCTGTGTATCTTGCTAACTGTCTTTTCTGCCGATCGGTTGACTTCTCTGGATTGATGAAACTGTGCTATGTGTGCGGGTGATGGCAATAGGGTGTCAATCTTGCATCTCATCTGTCTTCCATTCAGCAGCTGACTGGGAGAGTATCCTGTAGGAAGTGGTGTCCTTCTATAGTGCATCAGAAACTGTTGTAGTGCAGATTTAGGTGAGAGTGACGATTTCTTCATGGCTTGTTTGAAGGATTGTACTAGTCTTTCAGCTGCGCCATTTGTAGCTGGATGGTAGGGTGCTCCAGTGAGGTGAACAATGCTTCTCTCTTGACACCACTGCTGAAACTCTCCTGAGGTGAAGCTGGTAGCATTGTCAGTGACTATGGTGTGAGGGTATCCAAAGTGTGCGAATATCTCCTCTAAGATGTCTGTGGTAGCTCTGGTAGAAGTAGATGACGTCCTGTGTATGCATGGATACTTTGAGTAGGCATCTATCATCACTAGCCATTGGCTGCCCATGAAGTTCACTGCATGATCTAAGTGAAGACGACTCCATGGCTTCTCAGGTAGCATCCAGGGATGTATAGGATACTTCTGTGGAAGCTTCTGGTGTTCAGCACAGGCAGTGCACTGTCGGCTTGTCTCCTCTATATCAGAGTCAATGCGAGGCCAATAGACAGCAGTTCGAGCTAGCTTCTTCATTCTTTCCATTCCAAAGTGTCCAAGTTGAAGGATCTTTAATACTTCCTGTTGTAACTTGACAGGAATGACTACTCTGTTGCCATATAGAAGACAACCTTCAGTGATAGAAAGTGAATCTGAGATCTTGTGGAAGAGTGACAGCTGAGTCTCCTTCATCTCTTTGTTACCAGGCCATCCTTCTGCTGTGTAGCGCATTACTGTGGCTAGTGTTGGGTCTTTCTTTGTCTCCTTTGCTAGAACATTGTAGTCTGTAGAGTTGAGCTGTTGTTCAATAGTGTGAATAGTGCATACTGTATCAACATCATCCTCATCTTCTCTTGCATCAAACTCTTTATCAGGTCCAACTGGCAGTCTTGAGAGGACATCTGCATTTTGATGATGCTGGGTAGATCTGTATTCTATGGTGTAGTCATACTGATTTAGTACCAGTGCCCATCTTGCTAGTCTGTTGGCTGCTAGAGCTTGAACTCCTTTGGTAGGTCCTAGAAGTGTGAGAAGAGGTCTGTGGTCAGTTACCAAGATAAACCGTCGACCATACAGGTACTGGTGATACTTCTTTAGAGCAAATATGATTGAGAGAGCTTCTTTTTGTATTTGTCCATATTTCCTCTGTGTGCTGGTCAGTGTTTTTGAAACATTGGCTATTGGTCTCTCACTTCCATCAGGATAACGATGAAATAGTACAGCTCCCAGTCCAGTTTCTGAAGCATCACATGAGATTCCAATGTCAAGATCTGGGTTGAAGTGTGCTAAGACACTATCAGTTGATAGCATATCTTTCAGTTTGTTGAAGCTCTTTTCTTGTTCAGTGCCCCACTTCCAGGTCTCTCCTTTGCGTGTCAGTTTGTGCAATGGTCCTGTGAGTTGTGACAGATTGGGTATGAACTTGCTGTAGAATTGTGTAGCTCCTAAGAAAGATCTTAGCTGAGTTAAGTCTGTTGGGACTGGCATCTGTTGTACTGCATCTGCCTTCTTTCCTTTAGTGATTCCCTTTTGAAGTGAGTTTGTGTCCCAGATACTCTACTGTAGGTTGAGCAAAACAGCACTTGTCTTTTTTACATCTGAGCCCTCTTTCTTCTAATCTTTGAAGAAGTCGACGTAAGTTTTGTAGATGGCTCTCTGCATTGGCTCCACTCACTAGTATATCATCTAGGTATACTGCTACTCCTGGGAGGTCTTGTGTCAGTTGCTCCATGATTTCTTGA
The DNA here is from genome assembly GCF_963576615.1 of Watersipora subatra. Classification (NCBI taxonomy): domain Eukaryota; kingdom Metazoa; phylum Bryozoa; class Gymnolaemata; order Cheilostomatida; family Watersiporidae; genus Watersipora; species Watersipora subatra. Next base: position 23,269,783 of record NC_088713.1, read on the forward strand.
AAATACCCTGGTGCTGAGCTTATGCCAAAGGGCAACCTCTTCTGTAGTAGTACTCCTCGGTGTGTTGATAGTGCTAGTCGTCATTGACTTTCTGGTGCCAACAATATTTGATTGTAGGCATCTGCTAAATCAATCTTTGTGTAGCAATAGCCTCCACCTAGTTTTCTGATTAGATCTTCTGGTAGTGGGATAGGTTTCCTATGTGTTTCTAGCTGATTATTGATAGTCTTGGAGTAGTCTCCACATACTCTGATCTTCCCTGCAGCTTGACCTGTTGTAGGTTTGCGTACAGGTACAACTGGTGTTCCATACTGGTTGAATTGAGTTGGTTCCCATATGCCTTTAGCTACACCTGCTTCGTATGCTTGGTTGAGCTCTTCTGTCAAGGCAATAGGAACTGGTCTGGGTCGGCAGAAGACTGGCTTTGTTGAAGGTTTGAAGTTTATCTCTAGTTCAAAGTTCTTGAGACATCCTAGCTCGTCTTTGAATATTTCTGGAAATTCTTTGCACATCTCCTTACACTTGATTTGTAACCTCCCATCTGGCTGGTTCTCTGTGATTGTTGATACAAGGTTCTGTTGTAGCTTGTCATCAATAGAGATGCCTAGTTGCTGTATAGCAGTTCTTCCTAGTAGGTTGAGATCTTGTACAGCACTAATCACAAATGGTAGTCTGACTTCTTTCTGTGCATCCAATTGGGCAGTTAGCTCACATCTGCCAAGCGTCTCTATGAGATGTCCTGAGGCTGATTTGTAGTTAACTGTAGTAGGTTTTAGGTTTGGCTTTCCTAGCTTCTCCCATATTGATTTACAGATGAAGTTGTCACATGCTCCAGTGTCCAGTTCAAGTGTGAAGTTGTCTCCCTCCAGTTTGATGTTTTCAGCAAGTTTCACCATCTTGGTTGATGTGCATTCTATCATCTTTACTGGTTTTTCTGCTGCAGATGATTTCTTTTTCTTGCATGCTCTTTCTATGTGACCTTGTTTAGAACAAAAGTTGCAGGTGGCTGCTTTGAATCTGCAGTCATCCGCTGTATGGTTAGTTCGGTCACATCTGTAGCATAGCTTTCCTTCCTTCTGCTTGTCAGGTGTAGAGTTGTTTTTCTGGATTGGTTTGTATCTTGATTTCTGTTGAGCAACCTTGTTGACTTTAGACGAGTTTCCATAAACTGTCTCTTTGGCAACTTTAGCTGCTTCTTCTGTTTCCTGTGCTACCTGTATAGCTTTGTTGAAATTGAGTTCATTGTCCTTGACCTTGAAGAGAGATTTGAGAACTGCTTCATTGTTTACAGAGCAGATAAATCTTGTTCTGAGAGCCTCATCTAATGGATCTGTAATGTCTATGACGGCACATGTAGTTGCATCTTGACGAATTCTGGCAGCTAACTCTTGAATAGTTTCTCCAGGTTTCCTCTGCATGTCACTCCAATACTTGTAACGCTCTCTAACAATGAAGCGCTTAGGGTCATACTGGTCTTTGAGAAATTCCAGTATTTCATCCATGTTGAGGTCGTTGATCTGCTTGGGTGTTGAAAGCTGAGCTGCCATATTACTAAGCTGCTTGTAGAGTGTAGGCTGTTGGTTGGTGAGAAAAGTGCCAGCAATCTTGTCTTGATGAATAGAATTTGCTGCAATGAATGTGTTGAATCTGTCTATGTAATCTGTTAGTAGCTCTGCTGTTGGGTCAAAACCTGGGAAGGCTGGAACAGCGGTTGCAGCTGTTTCTTGTTTCCGTTGTAGGTTTTGTAGTAGTAGCTCCATCAGTTTCTTATTCTCCTCCATTCTTTCATCTTGCTGACGTCTGTATTCCTCTTGTTGCTGCTTGAACTCCTCATGCTGCTGTTGTCTATGCTCTTCTTGCTGCTTTCTCTGCTCCTCTTGCTGCTGTCTCTGGTCCTCCTGCTGCTTCTGCATTAGCCTGATCAGGTCTGCTACTTCTGCCATTGTAGTGGTGCAATTTTGAACAGTTACTCTTGTAATAAACTAGAACTCTTTGTATCGATTTTATCAATGATAAAATCTGAACAAAACTCTTTGTAACTGTTCAAAAGAGAAATCCTTGTCGCCAATTAGCTTCTGTTATGTTTCTGCACAGAAACAATTAAATAGAGTATTAAATTAGAGAAATGGTTTATTGCAAACTCCAGAGACAACTGATTTGATAACAGAAAACCCAGCTTAGTTGGGAAGCTGAATATCTGGTTTTGAATGCCCTGTGAGGAATCTTTTTTCCTACCATTCTTAACATGGCTTCAGACAGACAGAGACAACTCCTATTATAGTAAGGATTGGATTGTTTACAATATTAAACAGCTCTCATCTCAATCACTTTACATGCTGGTATCTATTCTCATTTCTTTCACAAACTCAGTGTATGAATACCTCGGTGTATAATTACTACTATTTATTTTTGCCTATAATTTCCTATGATTGTTATGATATTATATGATTATATGATTATATGATATGATCATATTCCTTATGATATATTATCCCTGCACGGTTCTGCCACGAGTAGCAGCTGCTGACAAGTATCAACAGGTACATATGCTGTAGTAATCCCTGTAAGAGGGCAGGCCTCCTCACAATCGCCTTTGGTCTACAAACAAAAGAACGCTTGAAAAACTCTAACAAGGTTTGTTCAACAGAAGTTGTCAGCTCATGACGTAGTTCTAAAAAACTGAGACAACTCCTATAATATTACAACTCGAAGATGAACTTGCACAACATTTTAATAGATTTTATCAGAAAGTATTGTATTGTTATTAAAGTATTGTTATTGTTTTATCATTCACGATTGTTTTTAATGTTTCAGGTGATCCGACTGCCAGGGTATTTCACGATTAAAATTGATACAACTTGATCACGGTTAAAATGCACATGGCTCATCTCTCATTGGTTATTAGCAGCTGCTAGCTTGTATTGCCTCAAAAGATGCAACTGCAATTGATCTACATGTACTCTGATTAGTTGTCTCAATTGCACAATAATTTGCAAATTCAACAAATTCAACAAATTCAACAAATTCAACAAATTCAACAAATTCAACAAATTCAACAAATTCAACAAATTCAACAAATTCAACAAATTCGACAAATTCAACAAATTCAAACTGCATTCTACCTATTTTCTTCAAAATATTCCAAGCAGACATAAAATGTTTTTTCGAGATTTGTTGACCAATCAATATGTAGGTATATTATTTATGATTACTAAGTGGCTACCAGCAACACAACTTATGGCAGGAATTATTGTTAAAATGAAATCTTTTCGGTCTACACCATGAGTTCAATTTACTAAAATATACCAACTAGTAATTGTTACTGTTAATAATAAGTGAGTATTAGTGAAGAGCTGGTAAAATAGAATAAAGAATAAACCATTATAAAAGGAAACTGGCTGAGGTTATCTCATTGGTGAATATTGTGGGTAAAATCTTACAATGTTGTCAGACACTGCATGTCACTCTTTACTTCCTGTTCTTTAATAAAATAAGTAGGTAATATTTCATATTATTTATTGGTACACCTTGTGTCTAAATACAGTAAGTTGACAATTTAAGTTCTACAAGAGTTCTCAGCGGGTGAAGAGTTAAGCCTGGTTCCCAGATATGTCGCAAGGCACTGGCAACGGCACCGCAGGCTATTAGCGGTGAAATAGAAACATACGCGCTGAGGACCGCCAGTAGTTGCCGGCGGCAATGGAAGAATTTAGCGCTGTTCAAACTTTGCGAAGAACCGCAGGGAAAACTTTCCCAAAATGCACACCACAGGTGAAGGTCAACATAATGGAAACGGCATGGCGAGCGAACACTTTTTGTGATTATGTGATTATGTTTAGCGATGCTGCTTTATATGTGAACAGAAAACGCCGAGCCTAACGATGCCGGAGTTTTGCTGCGCAAGTTACCGCCGGAGTCTCGCAACCGATATGGGAAGCAAGCTTCAAGGTCGAATAGAGAAAAAAGCTTATTAAAATATATGCACTAAATAAATCTATAAGCCGTGCACTATCAAAGAGATAATTTCAGCTACTCATACCATCATAACTTCCTATTTGGTTGGGACGTGTTTTGGGCCAACCTTGATGTACTTACTAGTAACTTCAAGACAGCAGTTCTGGCTTGGTGGTCAGAAGGCCTGACTTGTAAAAAACAGATGAGGGTTCAATACCTAACAAAGGTGCCATGCAACATTAAATTGTTCTCAGGAACTGGGCATATATCCAGTCATTAAGGTTTCCTTGCCACTAGACCCAAATGTGTCAAGCCAGGATCACTGAAGTATTGTTTGTACAATAATTATCTTCAAAATACAGTCTCTCCTTTCAGCAAGCTAAGCAAATATTATACTCTGAGGAATTGTTCAAATAGATAACTTCAAAATGTTGTCCTTCATGAAAATATGGTGTCTTTATGTCAATAAGTAACTCATACTATTTTAATACTCTAAAATGGTCCTTCAAGTTCTAAAGGAAAAAGAGAAAAAAGACCAACAGAAAAAGAATGCTTGTTGAAAAAAAACTCATAGTAAAAAGAATGTAGGATTTGAGAAGATCATTTTAATATCAGAATATATAACATAAATTCAACAACCTACATGTATCATAAATCCTCTACTTGGAAGCTGTGGCGATGCACGTTTTAAACCTTCCCTATAGTGACATTTCGTTAGAGGTGATGTTTAAACGGCGCTGTATTTTAGACTAGCTTGTCAAAACTTTTGACAAATAAATTCCATATGAGAAAAATCCGAAAGAATGCTAATGTCGCTTATAGTTTGCACTCTGCTTCAGGCTGTTTCAGCGCTTCACCAAAGCTAGAAGAACTTACCAGAGTATTTTAGAATTTCCCTTACAGCCACTATGGATGAACTCACTGCAACTGACATTGCGGCTGGCCCAGGTCAGCCACAGCATTAAAAAATTTTAAGAGATCGTATCATCATGAGACAATAATCAATATGAATGATATATGTATAAATTATGTCGAGGGATAAAGCAGTCTACAGGAAATGAAACATTCCGAAAGACACATACTTATTTTTTCACACCACTCTCGAAAAGGATTGCAGCTGGTGAAGTATCCCGATAGTTTGTCAGAGGTTCAGGTGTCAATCTCCCAGGCCAAATATTGCAAGTTCGAAACCTTTACAATATGATCTTTTTTCTTACAAAATTATTGAGAATGTTTACTGCCCTTGTTACTATTATTCAAGAAATAATCATCAGAATCCATTGGGCTACAATTTGCCAAGCGTCAAAGTGGAACTCAGCTCAGCATGAGCTGTAAACACGTTTTCTATTGGCTCATTGCAGGAATATGACTGTTTCCTTCTGATTAAACCATAACTGCCAAGAACAGCTTTAATTGTTTGAACGTAGGGAAATCAGACACTCTGATTCCGATTTTGTACTCAAAATAAAGATTGTTCCACTAACTTTTCAAGTGTTTTTGGTCAGTTTGATAATTTTTTTACAGCAATTCAATATCGGTGTCACAACTGACGCAACAAGCCCCGCCTATAAACATGTGACATAACCTAGCTTTTTAGGTACGGAAGTTGAAGATGTTTAGTCTGATCTAGAATTATAGAGATGCGTGTCTTAAAACACGTTATTCTCTAAATTTAGCCTTCAAAATGATCTCAGTATTTTCTGGAAGGTAGATAAGCTATTTAACATTGCTTGTAGCTTGCATAGAAATTGGAAACAATTTGTATGAAAGCCTACTATAGGCTGAATCCCTCTACATCGCTGCATGTCAGGTTGTTTCTCTCGCCGATTATTCATCAGCTATTTGCACGGTAAACCGACGAAATTATTGGGGCACTGTGGATGCATTGCATTGCATTTGATATGACTGATGGTGGAAAATTGCAACTGAGAACGATCTTTGGCTGCCTTTTCATTATTACTAATTAAATAATAGAGAAAGTGTGATATTATTATGCTTTATTATTTATTTTGAGATGTTGACTGATGTTCTAAAAAAATCAAGGAGATTGACCCACCAGAAGCTGAGATATAGTCAGCCAACCACAGGTCTACCTAATAATGAATCAGAGGAAAAACCTTTTGAAAATCTCAAAAACTGTGACGTATGAAATCAACTTAATGGACATGTGCCAGAGTTGCGTACCCTTACCGCCATTACGTTTACTGATTGTTTTAGGCTACAAGATGGGAAACGCTTCTCGCGATAGTAAAGAATTTACAGACTAGCTCTGGTTTCTCAGGAAAACCAAGCAAACATTGTTTGGTAAAGGCAGTTACCCACAACCCCTAGGCATGGTTTTTCAAAACAGAAAAGCAGATTTTGACTATTGTGCTTCAAATTTTAACTCGATCTCCACAGATATGCTCCTCTGTTCAACGAACGGCGCGTGTATAGTCTATATTATTTGATATCCGTGATTTGCAATTTGTTTATGTTTGCAGAATAAGAATTGGGAATGGGAATTTTTGATCATTCATTACCTTTCTACTGTGTACCTACTGCAGCATTCAGCAGATTTTCATGATTATCATCATTATTAACCGGCTGTAAGTTCACTACTTTTTCACTACTAATTTTGAAAAGAATAACTTAACGGTGCTGCTATGGCTGTAAGAAAAGAAAACGATAACATTTGATTCTTCTATTTATTTATTATCCTATTTATGATTATTTCTTATGATTAATAAAATAATCATAATGCATATTATACAAAATAATAATATAACTGTGTATAGAATAAATGATGTAACTAATATAATTTGTATAAAATTATAAATGATAACCGAGATTGATGATTGATTTAATTGATCCCCATTTATTAGCTATATATAGATAAAAAAACTGGACAGCGCTAAATATGAGTTTAAATAGGGAAGCTAAGTGGGAGAACAACAAAACTGAGCTGAAGTAGCAAGATAGCGAAATGTTGCGAAACAATAGACGTGTGTAATTATTTAATACTAAAACTAATATACACGTCAGAGGGACTGGTTCGGAAATATCAGAGCAATGATTGTTAGGCCCAATTCGACTGTTCTATACTTCCAGGGATTAAACCAATTAAAACGCCGTGATTGTTATAGGAGACCGCATTAGTTGGCTTAATTGACCAATGGCACACAAGTCGATTTCATACGTGATATATTGATGCTAATATGAGTATTACCAAAACACTTATGCATTTTGGTAGACCTGTGTTTGGCTGGCTATATCTCAGCTTCTGGTTGGTCAATCTCCTTGATTATTTTTTAGAACATTAGTCAACACCTCAAGATAAATAATAAAGCACAATAATATTACACTTTCTCTATTCTTTAACCTTATCTAGTATTTCAGACTAAGTGAGCAAAATAATAATTTATTGATGCCTGATTATTATTGACTACTATTATTATTATTACTTGACTACTAGTACTCTGGGAGTCAAGTGAGCCAAAGAAGCACAGAAAAGAACCATATGTATGCCATTCTAGAGCACCGGAGTGTTCATTATTGGTGCAGATGTTAGAGCATCAGTCTCCCCAGCCAAAGGTTGTGGGTTCGAATCTCCTGCAAGGTAATTTTCTTTACACCTCTATTGAGTAATATTGCAAATGCCAAACTTTTCCAATAGTCTGTCAGAGTAGCAGCTGTAAAATAATTGCTCTAATGAGCCAAAGGTTGCTAGTTCGAAACCTCTGCAGTATAATATTTTTTTATAAAACTAACGGGAAAGTTTGCTACTGTAAAACTCTTCTGACACTGGGTCTAAGAGAACATTTGCAATGCGCATGACTTCGGTGATGGTGATTGGTCATCATGGATTGCCTGATCTAAATTTTGTTTCACTGTATTTGCTGCAAGACCAATATTTCATTGTTTGCACCACAATGAATATTGAGAATGCTATGCTGTGGAGTATTCGATGATGTAAACACTGATAGGTTTTTGATATTGTGATCATTGTTATTATAGACAATCACCAAATTACCATATTATCGGCAATTTAGTGTTACGACCACCTATTGACCAAGAAATATGAATGGAAATTCACTGGGTTCACTAAGATGCCATCATTTGCTCAATCTTCTTATGTAACACTACTGTACGGATGACTACCATCATAGACAAATCTACTACAGATAGCAGCTAATTTACATGTTAATCCTACACTACTGGTTACACAACCGACTTACTGTAAGTTGTTATCATTTCCTCCACCACCATGACAGGCAAACTCAAAATATTTACCATCCTCATTTGACCATATAGGAAAAGCGACTTTGCGTAACTCTGTTACAAGTGACAACTGGCAATTGTCAACAGGTGCTTCTGTTGCTGTAGGAAGGCAAGCTTTCTCACAATGACTTTTGGTTCTGCAACAAATCATACATTATTAACAATTATCTTTGCAAGTAGTGATCAACTGAGATCATAAGGATGTTTGTGACTGTTTACATTGTGTAGATGTAGCAAATTTTGATTTGTAATACCAGGCGGTAAGCGTTTCAATGAACACTCGCATGCGGTGAAATAACAAAAAGAATCGCTAAAAAAAGGAATTCCATGCCAGAAGTCATAGCGATGCACTCCTGTCTTAGGAAAGGCTGAAGGAATGACTGAAGTGTGGAAAATGATTATAATTAAATAGTTGGCCCAGCAGTTTCATGCGCATCAATTCCCAAGATAAATTTCATCTGAAACATTTAATAATAACCGCGAGTAACTAAACACACTTGACTTGCGGATATTTCTGCTGTGTCCATCTTAATGAGGCAAGCTTGAGGATTTAACATGTCATGGAAACATAGTGTAGGTCTGCATTGAACATGACATTCAGTGACAGTTGCTTGGTGTCAACAGGTGCCAAATAAAGCTGAAGGTCAAAGTGGAAGCAGCAGTCAGATCGTAGCTGGTAGCTGATGTCAAGAAATGACAGATTCTAAAACAATTTTTTTGATTCTTATCTTTGTTTTAACTTGTTCCACTTATTATGAACTCTTGTTTATGATTTACATACCCTATACTTGTTTTTGACTTTATCTTTGCAACATTTCATGGATTATTACTACATAACTTAGTAATTTATCTAATTATCATATTTTGTGCTGACCCTGTCTAACTGCCAAAATTTCAAAAACAAGGTGGCCAGGTAGTTGATAGGTTTACCAAACACTGCCCTAAACAATCATATTTTTGAGACAAAGAGGCCACTCATTCCTGCTAGTAAAATATATCTACATGAATGTGTATGTCATAATATTTACTATAATAGGAGCCGTGTCCGTTTGTGCATCTTTATGTCTGAAGTCTTGCCGAATGGTTACAGAAAAGAAATGCTTTTAACAGGATTAGAACAGGTTACCTTTACCTTACATGTCCAGTGCACTATTACCTGCCCTAATTGACTGCTTTGCCACAATCGGAAATAACTGTACAGTTAGTTATTACATCTGATCTCTCACAATGCACTAGACTACCAATGTGCTAAATGTTCAAAAAATTAGCTGTGAAGAAGTCATATGACAGCTATTAGTCACATTGCTATTAGGGTTTACTGTTCTGCCCTCTGTGTTAGAAAAGCATTATCTGCTGGTATTTTAGAAATCCACTTGCCAAACTCTCTGCAAAACAGTGTTAAAATCTTTGTTAGATGCAAGTTATCAGTTACGTTATCATTATTAGTACAATATCAAGTTTTATCAGATTAAATTATTAGTTTTATAATTAACCTGTCTCAATGCTTGTTGTCTGCAGTCGTCTGTAACAATGGTCTCTATAAACTACAGTAGAAAGGCATTAAAGGCTTTTAATGCTTTGTTTGTGCAGATTCCTCCCATACATTCAACCATCAGTCAACTTAACAAATCATTACCAAATTTTTATTTATTTCTTTGCCTATTTCTATCGAGTATTTTGCCAATTAAATTAGCACATCTCTCCTAATTCTTCTGATGTACATCATAATATCTTGTGGAATCACCATGGAACTTTTAGCTAACAATATTAGACTTCCACCATGAAGCATCAACTGAAAAAGCCTTGTCAGGATAGTCGTCTTGAGTGTACTTCTCGCATTACTCAGAGAAAAATATTGATAAACCTCCGGCTCTGGAAACATGAAATTAGTGAGCATAAGAAAGTCACCACGCAGTTGATAAATATGAAACCAACACCAAAAAGTTCTCTACTCGCCAAAGAGAGGTAAGTTTGACAAACTTGCAGAAAGAAATAGAATATACATGTACATAAAACTAAGAGGTATGCTAGCTAATAAGGTACTGGGAAACTTCTGGTTATAATTATGCTTGAGGTTTTGTATCTCACGTTGTGTCATAGCATAACAGATTTTTTCCAAGTGAGTTTCGTTGACAACGGAAATAATACCCGTTTTAATACGAACGTTGTAGTACCAACGGGTCTGATGGTAAGAGTTTGCTAGTAATAGGAGTTGGCCTCTGTCGCAAGTTTTCACTTGATTTGCATGGATGTGTACATCGTAGAAATAATACTAAAGAGTCAACCCTTGAGCAGTTTGTTAAAGTGAAAATGATTTTTCCGTACGTTAAAACTTCAAATAAATTAAATATATTAGTAATAAAGAGCTCACACAGCCTGGTACTTTGCTAAAATCTTAAATTACATTTTATGATTGTTTTTAAAACAAACTTATATATTTATAATAAAACTTTGCCTGCGATTAAAATAATTTTATAAGTTAAGACAATTACTAGAAAATAAAAACTTCTTCATAATTTAGAATTTAAAAATGCGCTTCGAAGCTAATTTGTCAACAAAGTGAACATTTATGTTTCATAATACTCTTAGGGTTGCTTCGGTCTGACAGACAGACACAGCTCTTATTACCCTACAGGATGAATTTATTCGTCGAGTTATATTTTGCGAAAATTGTCTTTTCATGCATATTTGCGGATGAATTTATTCGCGGCTGAAAACTGCCGCTTTCTAGGCAAAGTAAACTCTATTGCGGCTAGTATTAGTTATTACTACGCATGCGCACACCGCGTGTTCCGGTTTATATTTAGCTTACAACTGCGAAGCGATCTTGCTATTCTACGGTAAACGATTTTTGCTGCCTCCAGAGGTTTTCACAAATATTCATCGCTTTGGGGGCCTTTGATCAGCCAACAATTTGCAGTATGTAATGGGTAACACTTACTAAATTAGTTGAATTTTACATTGGTTCTTCGGTAAAACGCAATACTACCGTATGTTTTTCCATCCCTACTGCTTAATTATTTGTTTTAGTGTGAGAGAGAGATTTTTCACCATACACCGAAGAACAATGATTGCAAGGGTGGTAAATGTCATTCTTAGAAGATCACCAATCATTCAGGGAGGTCTGGAAATTGAGGTTGAAATGACCACAGCTACTTACGAGAAGAATATATCTGTTTTTAAAAATAGAACAAAAACGCCTTTACGAGCACAAAACTTTGGCCACCCGGCAGAACTTTGCAATAGTAAGCCACGAGAAGAGTTCTGATGATAACTTCCTTACCAGCCATGTAGTAGCGAGAGAATCGCCTTCAACACCTACCCAAGACAGTAACAGTGACAGATCTGCTATTAGTAATATAAATAGTCAGAAAGCACCATTACACGTTAGTATTCACATATCAAGAGTACCAGTTAAATTTTATTGCTAGACAACCGCCATATGGACTAAACTGTTTATATTTACTCCATTCATTGTTTGTAAAATTTTATTTGTATTTGAAATATTTTATTTGTACACTCAAGTTTGTAATAAATTATAATATATCTATACATGAAATAAAATATATAATCTAATCATGTTTGCTACAGCGATATCAAGGAGTTGTTGTCGATGAAGGGGTCTAGGTTGACTGGTTGCCTCTCTCCAATATTCCTGCCTTGATGAATATTACTACTTGTCTCTAGTTTTTATAATCGGAGTAGGTTGTTTCATTCTCAATCTGCAGTAAACACAAAAAAGAAAATATTAATGAGTGTTGAGGAAGTACAAAAACGATAGCTGAAGTATTTAATGAAAGCTATCAGTTTTTAAACAAAATAATTAACTAATGCAGTTAATTATGGAAAAAAGTATCTGCACAGCAAATCTAATACATACCATAATGTCCAGATCAGAATCATGATCGTCCTTGACTCCGGTATTAGAGATTGATGGAGTTGATTCTAATATAGAAAGACTAGGAGAGTTTTTTTGCTATGCTGAAGCCATGCCGAATGACTTGTAAAAACTTTGAATAATTTTGTAGTAAAGTTTGATGCAATGGCAATAAAGCTCGAAGTCTGGCGATGATTGTAAAGAAGTTTTGGAACTCGGCTATGTTTAGTACTTCTGCCTAGCGGCTATTTTCTCTATGACGCCATTCTGCATATCTTGTGACAATCTTGAATAATTTTGTAAATAAATGTGATGCATTGCCAATGGTGTTAGCTCAAAGCTCAGGCAATGATTTTAAAAATGTTTTGGAACTCAATTACGTTTAGTATTTACATTAAAAACTAGGCTAGCGACTAGTTTTCAATTTGATGCAGTAGTTATTCTCTCTTGTGATTAAAAATAGAACTAATTATTCACTGAATTTAATAATTCGCGGGATTGACTGTTCGCGAAATAGCGAATTTTTATGACCAACGAATATTTTCATCCTGTAAGGTATAGGAAAGTCTCCTGTGGTATAATATGTTTCATAATACTCTTAGGGGTGCTTCAGACAGACAGACAGACAAACACAGCTCTTATTATAGGAAAGTCTCCTGTGGTGTAATATGTTTCATAATACTCTTAGAGTTGCTTCGGACAGACAGACCGACACAGCTCTCATTATAGGAAAGTCTCCTGTGGTGTAATATGTTTCATAATACTCTTAGTATTGCTTTGGACAAACAGACAGACCCAGATTTTATTATAAGAAAGATTATACTGTAACAAATAAAGGTGAATTTGTTGTATTTGTTAAATGTGTGAGACATCTTGCACCATCATCAGTATGAGTAATTTACGTATAAATTACATGCATGTCAAAAGATGAACAGTCAACAAGGAATGATACATAGCAGAGGAGACATATTTAATTCTTGACCTCACCATTGAAAAATATTGCAGTTATCAAACATGGTTTCATGGCAGTTTTTGAAAGACTAGTATTTCATCGCTCCACTGACACATTGTATAATCGGAACTCTGTGCTGTGAACTATTTGCTGATGTGAACACAGATAAGTTTGCAATAGTTTGTAGGTTTGTACATACAGTCACGGAAGTATTGTGTGATTAACACTCAGAGATATAGTGTAAACAGATGTGAAGCTACACATGAAGTAGGGTAAAATGAGGGCATGAAGTCTAAATTAACACATAACTAACTCTATCATAAAGTATCAGTATTATATACATGAGTAGACAGTAAGTACTAGAGAAGTTGTCTACACTATATAATGGATGGCAGCGATATCTTTCTTATATCTATTTTGGTGCATCCTGAAAGTTTTACCAACTTTTCTAGTTTGATCCGGTTCGAAACCTTTTAAACAGGATATTGTCCAACCCTAACTGTCTTATTGATTTTGGGCTCATACCAATCCCATCCTATCACAGCATACCAATCACGAAGTAGCCAATCAGAACAAACTCTCTAATAGATGTTTTTTAAATCTTTCAACTTCCTTATAAACTAGTTAAATACCCAACTTTGCCCAAGTGATAATAAGGCTTAATGCAGAAAATTTATTTGTATTTACCATATACCAACATTCACCATTCTAACTTTGAAACTTCATATCATGAGAATTGTCGTTTATGTTGAAAATAAAGTTGAAATAGATGTTGAAATAAACTGAGAAAAAAAACAACAACCATAAAAGTTTTTAAAGTTTGTCAAACAACTGTGACTTTTTAATGTCATATTATGAAGAAATTGTTTTGTGCAGGTTCAATGAATTAAAATAAATAAATTGACGATAAAAATGTTAAAATGGTAATGTGAAGTAGTTAGCTAGTAAAAACTAAATTGAGTCTGTTTTGCTCTGATTGCATTATAAGATAATTCAGTAAAGATACAGTTGATACTAGCGGAAAAAACCAAATAAAAATCTTGAATATGTTGAATTAATTATAACATTTCTTTCATAGAACTGTGTGTGGTGTGCAGTGTGTGATGTGTAGTGTGTGGTGCGTGGTGTGTGGTGTGTAGTGTGTGATGTGCTGTGTGTGGTGTGTGGTGTGTGGTCCGCTGTGTTTGGTGTGTTGTGTGTGGTGTGTGCTGTTTGATGGGTAGTGCATAGTGTGTGGTGTGTTGTTTAATTTTTGGTATGTGGTGTGTGGTGTGTGGTGTGTAATGTGTGGTCTGCGGTGTAGGCGTGTGAAGTAGCTTTGGGTTTAGGTGTTGGGTTTGAGTGCGGGTGTGTGTGTTACACAGTAACCCCATGTGGCTTGGTGTGTGTGTGTGCGTGCGTACATGTGTGTGTGCGTGCATGCATGCATGCATGCATGTGTGCGTGTGTATGTATGTGTGTGCGTGTGTGCATGTTTTTGTTTTACTGTTGTAATAAAATATTACCGTTCCATCAGAAGCTATTCATCAAATGTTTGAATACGACCTTACTGGTACCTCTCGGTACTGAAGCAAATGTAACAATGAGATATCGTGCTCTCTTTGTCTGACCGAACAAAGAGAGAATGTTGAGGCGCTTTCTACAAAGATAATACAATAATCCGCATGAAAAGAATTGGCTTTGGCTGTGATTTAGAAAATCAACTTTATAAAAACCTACAATAGAAGTTCAAGACAACAGTAAAAAGCATTGTGTTTCATAGAGTTATAAGAATTTATAGAAGCCCAAATAAAACGTCATTTAGCGTGTGCATATGCTATGCAGTATATGATAATGTTTTGAATCAATATATGTTGCATATCTCAGTGGTAAGAGCCCTTAGATTTGAAACTTCTGGTTGCATTATTTGTGGTTTCAAATCTATCAGAATGCAGAACTTTAAATCCAGATTTTTATAGCTATAGCTGGACATACACAGACACATAAAATATGAGAAATATATGTAAATATTTCTTTATATTGAGTGAACATCTATGTTGAGATCATCTATGGTGGCTGTAAGGTTTTAAAAATGTCTAACAGTCTTTGGTATAATAATATTGAAGAGTCAGGATAGTGAGTTGAAGAGAGTAACAGAAATTTCATGAAGTGAAGTACATGATAGTGAATCTAGTATGTAGGTTTCACGAATACAAATAAACCAACAATTCTCGGCATGCTTTATAGAGGATTTTAGTACATATAGCACAACTGTGGAAGTGAGCAACTTTAGGATGGGGCAATATGTTCAAATATTTTGTTATGTGATGAGTAGAAATGTGGTAAATCTGTATGTTAAATGATAATAAATGATGGATAATAGTAATGAATAAGGATAATAATTATAATGATAATACTAGCTATAATGAATCATAAAATGGCTGCTATAAATGTTGTTGTTGGAAATATTCTTAGTACATGTAATTATTCAGTTAGTTGTTACATGAAAAACTAAACAAATACCACATCTTGAAGTTAGTATATTGCTAAACTTACTATAGTAAAAGGGGTATGACATGAACCTAGCTCTAGTGACGTTAGGCTTCACATCCGGTTGTTTGTTTGTTTAACTGATGTAAAGGCTATGTACTTTATTACTCCATAGATATGGAAATGGCTTGTATGGCTTAATGGGTTAGCTTGCTACCTCCTGAATTGGCTGTTTTGCGTTTCAATTCAGTGAAATGCAGATTTTCTGCTGGTAAAATTTACTTGCTACAACTGGATATACCAATGTCAGATTTTAAGATTGTATTTAAATATGTGTATACAGTCAAACATAGATAACTCGCCCACGAATAGCTCGAACACATGGTTAACTCAAACGGTTTCTTGGGTCCGTTCTCACGTAATGATAAATTGCTATAGATAACTCAAACTCAACTCTGTTAACTCGAACAGTTTTTGCCCAACGGCTACTGAAATGGTTGTTATTGCATTAGAAAATCCCTTTATTCCAAGCCATAGAGGTAAACCTCAACTTTTCGTAATTCATAAGCGTCGTTATTACAACCATCGGCCAAAAATTTTTGTCAACGGCTTTTCTAAAGGTTTGGTGAAATTTGATTTATACCAAACATCCACATAGCGATTGCCCTTTGGAAGCAAGGAAAAGTGAGATATTCTTTGCATAAACTTCAAGAAAAATTGGCAAAATTGATCGTAGGTAAAACGCTCAAAAGAAAAAGAGGTATTTTCTTTTGAGCATTTCAACAACGATCAAGTTTTGCCAATGTCAATCTAAAAAAACGTCCTGGCAATAACATCACCTCAAACAACAAACCAATCTTAAGTGATAGAAAAATCTCTATACTTTTTGAAAAAAACGTGTTAAACTTTACATTAGAAACATTTGATTTGAAACAAGCCATTTGTGCTTTTGATTTATATTATAGTTTGTATATGTACATGTATCTACTAATAATTAAGTAAATACATGGACTTGTGACAGTGCTCTGATAACTTGAACGTTCTGATAATTCGAACACCTTTGCTCGGTCTCGTGAAGTTCGAGTTATCCATGTTTGACTGCATATTTATTTATACTGATTTGAAAGTGGACAAAGTTTGTTGATCTTTATTCAGTCGATGCCGGATAATGACATCTATTCATCAATACATCGAGGGTTTGTCGCTTAGACTGATTTCGTAAACAGACATTCATTACTGTTAAGTTATCTCCCTACAGTGTGCTACCTGCCAATGTATCGATAATATTGTTATTGCTATCGTTCAGTTATGTGGGAATTTCCTGTTAAGTTTTGCAAAACTCTTAATTTAATCCAGCTTTGATGCACTAAAACTTGCATTTTACAGCCTACTGTAAAACATTCATTTAGTTGCCACTATATAAAAAGGGTTGAAAAAAACAGTGCCACCGTTTAATTGAAAGTCAGTTTTATTCAACCTCCACTTTTAATTTCTTTGATCTTTACGAATCCAAAATAAAAGGTGATCAGTAGAAAAGTGTCCACAAACTGGTACTAATAAACAAATACTGACTCGTTGACATCAATAATAATTAATAAGTTTATTGTTTTCATGGTTTTAGTGACAGTGTACATGAGTAGATCCATGGTTCATTACAATGATCAGAATCGCACTCTGATTCAACCGTAACAGTTTCAACGTAACTATAAGAACTAAATCTGATCCGTTGTTTTCAGAAACATATGTAATATGGTTTGGAAACTGACTTGAAGACTTTGAAGCGTTTTGATGAATGATGGGAATTCTCTTGAGGAACCCCCTATTATGTAATAGCAACCATTGGTATGACGTATCAAAGTCCGTATTGTAGCTCAAAAACATTTACGGCTTTTCTTTTACTTATAAAGCGACACTATTGAAATAATTAATAATTGTATCCCGCTAATATATTTTTATTTCAAGTTTTTGGTTTTTCAGCTACATCTGTTATTGAGAGAACCTGGGAAATACGATTTGGCTTAAATCCTGAGAATTAATTTCCATTAATTAGTATCTTTTCACTTCTTTTTCATTCAGAATTTATCTTTCCAAAATTCTGACAAGCTGATTGGACTTTCTAACCACAACTGCTTTCTTGAAGTTACCAGTAAATAAATAAAGGTGTGCACAGAACATAGTCAAACTGAATAATAAATTATGACAAGCTGATTGGACTTTCTAACCACAACTGCTTTCTTGAAGTTACCAGTAAATAAATAAAGGTGTGCACAGAACATAGTCAACCTGAATAATAAATTATGACAAGCTGATTGGACTTTCTAACCACAACTGCTTTCTTGAAGTTACCAGTAAATAAATAAAGGTGTGCACAGAACACAGTCAACCTGAATAATAAATTCTGACGAGCTGATTGGACTTTCTAACCACAACTGCTTTCTTGAAGTTACCAGTAAATAAATAAAGGTGTGCACAGAACACAGTCAACCTGAATAATAAATTCTGACGAGCTGATTGGACTTTCTAACCACAACTGCTTTCTTGAAGTTACCAGTAAATAAATAAAGTTGTGCACAGAACACAGTCAACCTGAATAAAAAATTCTGACAAGCTGATTGGACTTTCTAACCACAACTGCTTTCTTGAAGTTACCAGTAAATAAATAAAGGTGTGCACAGAACACAGTCAACCTGAATAATAAATTCTGACGAGCTGATTGGACTTTCTAACCACAACTGCTTTCTTGAAGTTACCAGTAAATAAATAAAGGTGTGCACAGAACATAGTCAACCTGAATAATAAATTCTGACAAGCTGATTGGACTTTCTAACCACAACTGCTTTCTTGAAGTTACCAGTAAATAAATAAAGGTGTGCACAGAACATAGTCAACCTGAATAATAAATTATGATAAAAGTAGTATGAGTAGCTGATGTTATTTCCTTGATAGTGCACGGCTTATGCATTTATTCTGTGCATATCTTTTAAAAACCTTTTGTCTCTTCATCCTTATCTCTTTGCTGGTTGAGAGCTCTTGTAGAACTTAAATTTACTTAGTATGCTAATTATACAGGTAGTCATCTGCAAAGCCATTTAGAAACATATAAAACACATAAAATGAAAGATATAATATTTACCTTAATAACACATCCAGGAGATTGCTAAATAGTATGTGATTCTCCTTCTGTTTAATTCTTGCTTATATATGTATGCGATAGATATTGGCGTAATGAAGAAACTTAATACAGATAAAAGAAAGTATCAGCATCAAAAATAAAGCTGAAAAACTACATCTTGTTGGCTCAAAGGCTGACAAAACAATGACTCTAAGCACACCTAATCAAACGTGTGGCACTATGGCAAGTCAGACGGACCACACAAGATCAACAGATCAACTGGCATTCATTCTGGGCAGGAGCAGTGAATCATACAGGGTGACTAGATATTGCAGTGCACATCAAATTAGGAAATTTAACAGAGACAGCAAAACTTTACAATAAATAATATAAAATATTGGTAGTTACTTATTTTATTAAAGAACAGGAAGTAAAGAATAACATGCAGTGCCTGATAACATTGTAAGATTTTACCCACAATATTCACCATTGAGATAACCTCAGCTAGTTTCCTTTTATAATAGTTTATTCTTTATTCTAATTTACCAGCTCTTCACTAATACTCACTAATTATTAACAATAACAATTACTAGTTTATATATTTAGTATATTAAAATTAAAGTGTAGACCCAGAAAATTTCATCCTAACAATAGTCCACTGCCATTGGTTCTTGTGCTTGTACCCAAACGATAACAAGAAATACTTTACTCAAATCTTGACTGGTCAAAATATATTTAACAAACTATCGTTGACTTGCTAAAAACTTGTTGAAGGAAATGGGTAAAACACACTTTGAATTTGTTCAATTTGCGAATGGTTGTACGATTGAGGCAACCAACCAGAGCAAATTGAGTGCAGTTGCATTTTTAAAGCATTAGGCCTACAAGCTAGCAGCTGCAATACAACCAGTGAGTGATGATCACTGCACATTTTAAGTTTTAACTGCTATGAAGTGTTGTCAATTTTAATTGTGAAATATCTTAGCTGTCAGATTACCTAACACATCAAAATCAATCACAAATAATAGAACAATATGAATACTTTTTGATAAAATATATTAAAAGGGTGTGCAAGTTTTTTTCTGATTTTTAATACAAATGGAAACATCTCTGTTTGCTAGAAATAAATCATGAGCTGACAAATTCTGTTGAATCAAACTTGGTTAGAACTTTTCAAGTGTTCTTCTGTTTATAGAGTACAGCCACTTGTGAGGAGGCCGACCCATGTACAGTGATTACTATAGCATATGTACCTGTTGATACTTGTCAGCTGCCACTGGATACAGGACTAAGCAAGAATAACCAAAGATCATGGCAAAAATAGGCAGTGAATATGTAGTATTTATATACCAAGGTTGTGAAAGAAATGGGAATAGATTCTAGTGAGTAAAGTGATTGAGATGAAACCTGTTCAGTATTGTAAACAATAGGGTCTTTACTATAATAGGAGTTGTCTGTCTAAAACTGTGCTATAAATGTTAGGAAAAAAGACTCCTCACAGGGCATTCGAAACAAGATATTCAGCTTCCCAATTAAGTTTGCTACAATCTGTTAAACTCAAACACCTGGTTGTATTCTAGAATAACTGTACACATACTTATTACACATGCACAGGACTGTCGGTGTACCAGTTTGTGGTTACCACTTCATATCTGTTTCTGATTTTGCAGCCAATGCAAAAAAAAAATCATGCTTTATAGACATCACTTTTCTAGCATGAACAATAGTTGCATTTGTCTCCCTCGTTCACATTACTTGTCTTGTTAATTACTGTAAACTGTTTGGGCTGGTTTATGCATTGCTAACAGAAGATGGTCGTGAGGATGTTAAATCTACTCACTGTGAGATTTAGTGATGCATGGGAGGTTATTAGGCAAAGTGGATCTGGCTTCGATTTCTTTCTCTCGTCTTATCAAGGAAAACTGAAATATTTTGGTTCTGAGTCTATATAGTCATTAACCAGGTATAGAGTGAGTTTTGTGCATAGCTTATGTTTTCTTTGAGCAGGCGGATTGATCTAAGGCTTTACTTTTTTGTTTAAAGCCATGATTAAATGTTGGAAGATTAATGTAAACAATTTAATATTTTTAAAATTATATCTATGAGTACCTGGCAATCTGTTATGTCTACAGAGATTGTCAGGTGCGATAACTATATTATTTTGCATTACTCTGGTAAACCAATAGGCAGTGAATTGGAGCAGTTATTATAGTGTCAGTCCAATAAAATGAAAGGTGCAGGTTCAAATCTTGTACAGTGCAATCTTTTTCCAATCTGTAACCGTGGCTTCGAACAGACACAAAACTGACATGGCTCTTGCTATTGTAAACATCAGTCCCCAGGCAGTCTTGTACGACGGGAAAGATAATCAGGTGTAATAATTATGTGCATAATTATTCTTGACTATAAAAAGATTGATGTGAGTTGCAGATGGTAGTGTGGTTGGCTTGAAACCTAAGTATGTAGGTTCAATTCCTACCCGGAGCAATCTTTTTAATAATAACGCTCCAACCGTGGCTACAGAGAGACACAACTCTCATTACAGTAAACATTATGATAAACAGTTCCAATGTTTTCTATTCTTGAATTTAAGCTATATCTGATGAATGTATTTAGAAGGCAGTTAAAGACATTTAATGCTGCCTCTGATCATGTCTTCACTACGTACTAGTGCTGTGCATGAGTGCTTCTTGGCTAACGAGTTTTTCCGGTATCGAGTTTGTTGATACGGGTTTTATGTATAAAACTTCCAAATATCAGACATATATTAAAATTTACAATGCAAATATAATGCTACTCAATTGAGAAGGAAAATATGTGCAAAATGACATCACTGATTGCTATCATTGCTGCAGTTGATATCTGCTGTTACGTTAAAGTCACAGTGTTATGAGCCTTTATTTTATTACCTCTGCAACTACAGATATCACAATTGAACATTTGCCTGATCTGACAGTTTTAACTGTGATAAAATCTTTGCAATTTAAATCTAAAAATATCCTGGTGGTCAGGTCACCTCAAACATAAAAAACAATCGCAATTGAAAAAACATGACTGATACTTTCATAAAAAAATTTTTTCTGAGGTGTCATACTCAGTATTTGATGCTGTTTACCCAAAACTAGCCAATCAGTGTGCTTTTTCAAAAGGTTACTTATAATAAAAAGGCTCAACATTAACCATTGCCAAACATTTTTATGTAAGTGTGATCATTTTATTAATTTGAAGTACCTTTATTTACACCAAGTATCGGTACGTTGAGCAGTTATACCAAGGTCATGTGACGTCTGCTGATTATAACCAGTACATATTTCAACAAGCTTGGTTTTCAAGTGAGCAATAGATATACTGAGCACTATTTGCTATAACATATGGTTAATACTTTTATTGTTTTTATGTTATCTAATTTCTACATTCTATTACATTTTTTACTTTTGTCAGGAACCCTGTGAAACTTTGAGAAATTTAGGTCAATATATGTTAAAAACATTGCTTATGCTTAAGTAATTGTTGAGAAACTTTATATTTTGAGATTTTGGTAAATAATTTTACTTTAAAATATTGAACTAACGCTGAAAAGTTGACTTTTGCAGGTCAAAAAAGAAATATGAATAAAATTGTCGGCATAATGAATGTACACACAAGAATTATATATAGCAAAAAATAATATAAAATATTTGCTACTTATTTTATTAAACAACAGGAAATAAAGAGCGACACGAAGCGTCTGATAACTCTGTAAGATTTTGCCCACAATATTCACCATAGAGATAACCTCAGCTAGTTTCCTTTTATAATAGTTTATTCTTTATTCTAATTTACCAGCTCTTCACTAATACTTACTAATTATTAACAGTAACAATTACTAGTTGGTATATTTTAGTAAATGGAAATCATAGCATAGACCCAGAATATTTAATTCTAACAATAACTTGTAGATATTGGTTGTTTTGCTTAAATCCAACTGGTAATCAAAAATAATTTACCTAAATCTTGGTTGTCAACAAATATACAAAAACACTTTTTACGGCTGACTGAGATTTTTTAAGAAAACAGGTTAAATTCAGTTTGAGTTTGTTAAATTAACAAATTGCTATTAAATTGCAAATAATTGTACGATTCAGACAACCAATCAGAGCAGATCAAGTGTGATTGCAAATTCCAAGGTAGTACGAGCTAGTAGCTGCTAATAACCAATGAGAGATGAGTCATGCACATTTTCACCACGATAGATTTTGTCTTTTTTAATTGTAAAATATCCTGGCTGTCAGATCACATGGAACATCAAAATCAGTCGTAAATCATGGAAAAATACCGATAATTACTGATAACTTTACTAAAATTTTGCACAAGTTCATGTTTAAACTGGTAGCCATATTGGGTCTCCGACAACATATTACTTAGAGGGTTTAAATATAATTGTAGATCCAGCAATCTGTGATGTCTAATCACCATCACCGAAGTGGTTCACATTGCATATGGTCTCGTGGGTGCCTGGCACACTATCAGGATAGTTTGACAGCATCAAACACTCCCCAACAATTTACCAACTAAAATCTACCAACATTTTGTGCGAGTTTATCTCGTTTTTAACACTGATGAAAAGGAGTTGTCTTTCAGAGCTATATCATGAGCTGACAACTTCTGTTAAATCAAACTGTTAGATTTTCAAGCTTTCTTTTGTTTGCAGAGTAATGCCGCATGTGAGTAGGCCTGCCTACCTACAGTGATTACCACAGCATATGTACCTGCTGTTACTTGTCAGCTGCCACTGGTGGCAAGGTCGTGCAGGAATAACTTGAGATCAAGGGGAAATATAGACAAATAATATGCAGTATTAATATACCGATACACTGGGTTGTGATGGGAATGAAAATATATTCTAGGGATTAAAGTGATTGAAATGAGAACTGTTGAGTATTGTAAACAATTCAATCCTTACTATAATAGGAGTTGTCTCTGTCTGTCTGAAGCTATGTTAAGAACGTTAGAAAAAAGATTCTTCACACGACATTATAAACTAGATATTCAGCTCCCCAAATAAGCTTGCTACCATCTGTGTCACTCGATCACTTGATTGTATTCTGGAATAATTGTGCGTATACTTTTTGCACGTCGACAACCTCTCATGGTACACGGGACTGTCAGTGTACCAGTTTGTGATCAGCCCTTCATATATGTTTCTGATTTTATAGCCCATTCTCAAGAAAATTATGAATCATATCTATTCACCATTCCAGTATGAACAATAGTTGCATTTGTCTTGTATATATTAATTTCCTTGTTCATTGCTTGGGCTGATTTATGCAATGTGAATGGAAGAGTGAACTGTATATTTAAATGTAACTACGGTTAAGAAGTTTAGATAAAAGATTGATTCATGCGGGGTTTGAACTTGTGACATTGCATCTGGTTGACCAATACTTTAACTTATCTTGTTGAAGGCTGTAAAATTATTGTAATAATGCTCTTAGCATGGCTAAAAACAAATAGACTCAGCTCTTGATCTGTCACTGTTATCAAGGCCTCACTGCTCACCAAACGCGATGTTTGCAGTCTAGTTTTTTGTCCCTATGTTGGAAGGATTTTTACTGTTCTTTTCCTATTTGTATTGGCATCAGCTGATGTTGTGTTTATGTTTGCAGTGTTACCCATCTCTGTTTACATGTACATCTATTTTATTTTGTATTTGCCTATAATTGTTGGAAAAAAAACTTTAAATATAGCCTCAGATACATTGATATATTATACGTTTCAAATACTCTAAAGAGTTTGTAGAAAGGGTAGAATTTGCGCCATTGTTTTTCTCTTACTGTTGTGTAAACATATGTTAGTAACCAATGCTGATGATTGGATAAATAAGATGACGTATTTTTATCACTTTTAAACATAAACAACTGTTAGGTACGTCATTTTAAGGGAAGTCTGAATGTTTTAACTGCTATAAGTTTTGTGTCGATTTTAATCTTGAAACATCCTGGTACTCAGATCACCTAAAACAACAAACAAAATCTCACAGGATGGAAGAATATCTATACTTTCTGATATATTCTACTAGAAATTGATGTGATCACATTTTTAAAGATCAGAGATTTTTGAGTTTTAGTTTATTCCAACACCTCGGCAGCTGTAATGGCTGAGTGGTCAAGAGTGCCTGACATGTGAATAACAAGTTGTAGTTTGGTGTCACCAATTTTAAGTTGTAGGGCCTTTAGACCACCAGAAAGGTGGCAAGAAGTACATCCTATCACTCATTGCTGTAGCTGTAAAAAGAGATATACTAAAACATGGTAGTAACAGGTAGTCTTGTTGGCACAATTTTTTATTTTGTAGGAAACTTTTTGTTTCTATTAGCTATAACCATGATTCACTTTTTATTGCTGTAGTTTGGCAAATTCAAATACAGCCATAAAATCACTGAAAAACCACCAAATTGAGGATATATGGCCAACAAATAGCAGCTGTGGCCTTGTGGTCTAGCACGCTTGACCTACAAACAACAGATTGTGATGTCAAAAAGTGATCTAAAAGTGTCACTGCTGGTAACAACAATGGTAATTTTACCTTAAATTACTGCAACTTGGTATGTCTCAAGTATTGGAGGTTTTCTTGCTGCTGGGTTCATGAATGTTCAGATAAGCAAATTTGTTCACCAATGCTCTCAAAGGTGAACTTCCATTAAATTTCATTTGGTTTCAATAGAAACCTTTGTATTTTTCTATTATTTGCAATTGTTTTTCACGCTTGATGCATCCTGACTTCGAAAATATTTCAAAATTAACTATACCAAACTTGATCATTGCAGTTAAAATAATCAGAAGATAAATACATTCTAAATGACATCACTAATTGCTATTGTTGAGACAGTTGATATCAGCTTTTGCAATGAAGTTGCGGCGCTACATGTTTCTATGTTGTTGATCTATTTACTACTATAGACATTATACTGACACTTTCAAATGATCGGAACATTTTAACGTTTTAACCGCAATCAAGTTTTGTAGATTTTGATTATGAAATATCATTGAAGTCAGGTCATCGCACGTGTCAAAAATAAATAACAAAACAAAATACTGATGTTTTCTGTTAAAATGTATTCAAATTGTGTGTAAGTTTATCTTTAAACTGGCAGCCATATTGGGTCCTCCACCAGCATATTACTTAGAGGGTTTAAGTATATGCAGAAGAGCAGCAGTGATAAGGTGTCACCTTGATAGATGCTGCAGTTGATTCCGACACTAGTCAACTTTTTATCATTGGAGGCCAGCTCTGTTTTCGGTGGGTCAATAACATCTTTATGAACTCTACAACTGCATGGAAAAAATTCTACAGCCTTATTCACTCAATGATCCAACTCTGGGGAATTGAGTCATAGACTTTTTTGTAGTCAATTCAGGCCATAGAAAAATTGTGTGTTGAGTCAAAATTATTAGAATCAAGGGAAATATAAGTTTACTTTTTATTAGAGCTGATATAGTTCTACATATATATTTTACTTTGAGGTAATTAAACTAAGCATTGTGAATCATTGTAGATATTGCAGACTTGTTATGAAATTATAATTCTTCCATAATTACTCTAGTAAATGAGTTACTATGTTATTTGTATTTATTTGACATGTTGATTAATATAATTGCAGTTACTTGACATTCAGAATGTAGTTTAGCTAGCCATAGGAAGTATAAATGGAGGGAAAAATTAATGCCACAAGTTGGTCTTGAACCCACATAATTACAGAACTTAGAGGACATATAATTTTTATACTCCTTTCTTTTATAGGTCACCGAAGGCATGTGAAAAGAACTGTCAGATCTGATGAATAGGACATTTGATTCCCAAAGGAGAAATGACTGACTAGCGTTTAATCAAATGTGTTCAAATACTACTTCAAATAGCTTGTTGTTATTTATCAAATTAACACTTTTGTACATTTAATAAAAGTTAACTTGTGTTATTAATGTACATGTATAATTGTATACTTTTTTTGCTTTGGTAATTTAGGGTCAAACATAGACTGTAGAAACCAAATTATCAAATATGCTTCTGTTTGTTTTGATCATTTCATAAGTAGATACACGAGATATATCAAAAGCAAGATGCCCAAACCCCTGGTTAAGGAAGGTCCCTAGCTCGTCCCTTATTGCTAGCTCTCAGTTTTTAGGTTACTACGTAATGTAGGAATGTCTCTATAATCATGAGCCTAGTTATGCACTTTACTGATAGGACTGATTGGGGAGGCAACTGCTATTAACCATTTCCTGCATTTCTGAAACTGACTCTAGTACTGGTGTCAAGAACTAACAAGGAAATAATCTCTTCACTACCGCTTTCTAGTAGTAACCAAGTTTCACCCATTCTCTTACTTATGTTTTAATCTAGTTTGTGATGAAGATGTTATATAACAGGAGTAGCTGTGTGTGTTAAACTCTACCTTCTGTAAAATATAATTATTGTGTTTTTCAAGCTGATTAGCAGACTTCACTATCAAACAAGTTTGTCAGCTGACATATAATAAAGGTAATGGTACCTTTACTCTTGTCTCCAGCGACTAACTAGTTAACACATTTCTCCCCATAATGAATGGATGGATACACTGGTTGTTGTTTAAGGTCTCTGATAATATGCTAGAGCCTTCATGAAAATTATACAGTGGCTACATGCTGGCCAGTTAACAATATCTGTTTTGGCTGTATATTAGTCAATGTAGTTACTAGTAGCCACTACTATAATCTATTGGTAAGTTCTCTAGTTTGTTAAGTAGGGTTCTCTGTCAACCACTAATCTTATCTAACATGAGAATGTATGATGATAATTAGGAGTTATCTTTTCTTTGTCAATATCTATGTTGAGCTAACACAGTAATTATTCAATTATACTATTATATTACCATATCTATCAGAAGAAGACAAGCATGTAAATTAATATAACATTTTAGCACTGCACAAATATGGTTGTTACACACGTTGCTGGATTTTTACACCAAATATTGACTTTCTTTAGTAGACTTGGCAAGCTTCCAGACGGCAATGCCACAATAAATTCAGCTCTATACAAGCTTCCATGATATACGCTCCACAGTCGTGTGTCAATCAACAAGCTTTCTTTTAGTAGAGTTGGCAAACTTCCAAAAATTCAATTTGCTGCGAAGAACAGTTTTGTCTTGATTAATAGTTATTTATCTTTATCATTCTTGGTTACTATTTAGGAATTTAGGAAAAATTATAATTGACTAGCTCTGTGAACCGACCTTTTAACCTTTCCTACAGACAGACAATAGTCTCCAGTAAACAGATTGAGTAAATGAGTGTATCTATTCTCATACTGATTGTTCATGATGAAGACTATGTTATAACATACTACATGTGCTAACAATAATATGCACTTATGTCTGTTTTCTGTAACCTGCAGTTTTTCTTATCTACCTGCAAACATTCACAACATTCAGTATAGCAGGGCAATTCTATTACATGTAGATGCTTTATAACTTTTCTAATTGCTTGTTACCAGCTTTCTTCTAGTAGGTTTGGCAAGCTTCCAGGTTTCGTTGGATTTTGTTTCTATGGATGTTTATCAAGGAAAGTTTGAAGAGCTCTCTGACCTTTCACCTATTGACATATTCCACTGCCCTGCTATGATAGTCTCACATTTTCTGCACAAAGACAATATAATTTATTACAAACATTTAAATTTAAAAAAACGCAGAGTAAAATATCTAAACAAGTATAAAAATGAGATATTTGATCTGGTCCACAAATGCCTGAACCCAGCCTCAAACATACCGGCATTCCAACAGCCCAACACATAAAATCAAACATACATATTTAGGCACTATGAGGATGCATGTAGTTGTCAACATGGCTACAAATACCATGATATGTACACAAATGCATGTATATATACTTATACACTCCAACACTATGGTGTATGTACTCTGATTGCTCAGCATGCAGAGAGCCATATACAAGTAGAAACACACATTTTATACTCACACATATTCAGATGCATGCAGACATATGTACATATACTAAGGATTACAGACAGTCATCAAGAACATCTAGTAATATAATAATCACTAGTAATAATAGAAGGAATCAGCATGTTTATAATCAACTCTCTCTAGTTATTAGTTATGTCATCTTGTAGATGGTGACACTTTTGCTCTCCAATTTAGGAACCAGGAGGGTGGACTCATACACTTCTAAGAAGGGCACATTACCTCCCGCTATATCATCGTGTACCATCTGAGAGACTATCTTCCCTACAATATATAATAATAAATACACAGTCAGACTTCCACAGATGTATATTAGCTACACATGGACACTGCTGTCAGTCAGGTCTTCCAGTTAAAATAGAAGAAACATGGAGGCAGCATACAATTTGACATGAAATTACATGATAAATTTCAGAGCTGCAGATGATTGGTTCTCTCATATCACAATAATAGCCATTGTTACAGGGAATGTTGAATGAAGGGGTTAATATAGTAATAGATATATTCATTTTTTATGAGGCTTACAACCATTTTTGAAAGTGATTTTTTTCTATTTAGCGTACATTAGGAACTCGGTCTACCATCAGCAGGAGTTCTGTCTATCATGCAGTTTTATAATTCACATTTAAAATGCTGCAAATACTGTATATGGCCAGGTTTTTGCTAGCCGAAAAACAAATGCTTCTTGGAGCTCAGTCTGTAATAGAATAAAATGTGAATCAAGGGCTTCCATTAACAAAATACAAAATACTTTTTGTTTTAATATCATCTTGTGTTATGAGCTCGGTCTACTATATGATATTATATATGGTACTTTCAGTGTAAGCACAGCCTATGATGCAGTAATATATTATATATTACACTATTATATGGCTCAACTCTTTGTAGCCATACATACCTTTTAAAGTGTTCTGTTTGAAAAAATAGGAGCTCAGTCAATCATGAACTATTTAATATGCTAGAAATATATGGTTACCCTCTGTGCAGCCATTTACATATTTTAATTAAAATATATTCCTATATTATAACAATATATATTATAACAACCCTGCATCATACTAATAACTAACCTGTAGTAGAATTAATGATGTAAATCTTGTTGTTGTGTGCAGCCAGTAGAATATACTCCCCATAGCTAACCAGCCCTCGAGGCTTATCCACTTCAGTGAGGGTCCACAGGACTCCCTGGGTGGTCCGGTCTATTTTAAAGACTTTGGAAGGTCTGTAGGATGATATTATGAGAGAGTTGTTATCAGGGGCGCACATTCTGACACTACTGCTATCAGCGAGAAGAGGACAGGGAATATGATGTAGAACTTGACCATCTAAGGAGTAGGTAGTGATTCTGGTGTTGGATGGGTCTGTGATAAGAACCTTGTCTTCAATTATCACCATGTCAGAGAGGGAGCCATGATAAGGATGCTTCCATCTGGTGATCAACTCTCCTGATATGCTGTAGACACCAACTGTAAAAGGACTGGTACCGGATAATGTGTAAATTCTTTCCTTGTAACAAGTGACAGAATTTACTGGACCGGAGGTGGAGATGAACTTGTTGGTGATCTTATTATCAATATCTACTCTGCTGACTGTCTTATCATGTAGTCCAATATACGTATTACCCTTATAGTGGCAGATGGAGGAGGGACTGGATGGTAGTTGTATGGAGGACAGTTTGGTGAGGGACTTGGGGAGTTGAACAGGTGAAGCTTTTTGTTCTTCAATGATGATATCATGAGAGGAAATAACTTCTAATTCGATATCTCTCCTCTCACCTGTAGTATACAGAGTGTACATGTGACTAGCAACAGTTATTAAATATTATACACAGAAATATTGTACTTGAGAGAAAGATATTAGCTCATAGTAGTCAAGATTCATGTTGTATCACCATCCTCACACTGCTCTGTATCTAACTACAAAATTATGTTCATGAATTTTCCTCTACCTTGCATGACAAGTAGAGTAAGGAAAGGACATTTTATCCAAATAAAAATAACTCAACAGTCAGCCCATGTGACAGCGCTGCCATACTGTACAACTATAAACTAATAATTAGTTATATAATACTAATATCAACTGTTATCAGCAGCATCCTATATTAACCCTTGTTATATGAATTACTTGGAGGTATGCCAAACTGGCTCTTTTTACCTAGCTATTTCTCACCTAAACACCAGACTATTAACTATAAGTATGATTAAAGGTGCTCTAGTATTCCATGTAACAACGATAATTTTATGTGAATATACAGTCATGGAAACTCATCCTGTAAACGTTGGTTTGACAGCGCAAGGTTAAAAAATATGGAGGCTGCACATAACTGACAATGAGGCTATGGGACTTATAGATATTTGTGATATAAAACGTATTTCAAATATTTCACTACTACACCAAAATCACTATTTTGACCACATTCATTCAAACATATTATCTGAAAATAGATATACCGTTAGTATTTATGCAATATCTTGTGAATCAATGCAGACATTGTTTTATTTTAAAATGCATTTTATTCAAAAAACAAGATTCACTACGAGATAAATATAAAATCACTTAGCGAATCTTGCAAAATCTCTTAAGCTTCCTTTGTATAAAACAAATGTGGTGAATTTCTTACTGCCATGACGATGGCGATCTGGTTTTTCCGTGTTGAAAAATAAGTAGAAATGGAATTGCTCAGCCAAAACATTTTGATTTGCTACGCGTGATTGGCAACCAGTTTGCTTCGTTGGAGGCAAGACTTGATAGGTCGGGTTAATTTGTAGGCTTCGTAATGAATAGAAAAGTGAAACCCTACTGACAACTCGACTCATCGACTCACGGTCTGTACTTCTATTACCGCGAAAGCCGATACATCGACTTGTGGTACCAAAATAGTTAAAGCACATAAATTACATAATTTTCTTATTATATATTTCAATACATCAGTCTTGGCTTTCGAATGAGCCTATATTCAATACACAAAGAATAATATAAATATGAAAAACAGGGTGTCAAAAGTATGTCCTGCAAAAACAAAACACTTGGTTCAGGTTCTCAAAATGTGATGTCACAATTATTATTTAGCCTTAGGTAGTCGATCCCTTTCACTGCCATTGAGGCTGCGCTTTTCTGTGACAATCGGTGCTGTTAAACTCAGAGAGCGCTAATAATAAACTAGGATTCTAAATAATCAACAATGCCTGGGATCGTGCTAACGCCTGACCAATACAAACACATGTTCTGGGTTAATTAATTATGCTTTAATAAATGTACTGTCGTTGATAAAGCTAATGAAATCACATCGATTAAAATGTGACCTGCGGTTGCGAGGCCCTAGGACTATATGCCAATCGCACTTTCGCGAGATTGCGCAAAGCTTGAAACTAATTAGTCTCAGTCGCAACCTTCAACATCACAATAAATTGAGAGGGTTAGACTAGCCCTGCATAATACCGTCGGGAAAACATAGTATGATGCTTTGAATCTGAGTTATTTATTATACGTAAAAATAACCTGTACATGGAGAACTAATGACACTGATTCCTTTGTCATCGTCATTGGTTCTCTGGATTTGTCCTATTTTCGCCTGACACTAGAGTCATTATCGTAGTTGTTAAATATAAGTGGTAAGCAATATAATAGGCGGTAAGAGCACACAACACCGCATATGAAAATTGTGACATTACAATTTCCGAGCCTAGGCCAGTAAACATTTCAGCGGTGGAGCTCTGGGGAAATCCTATAAACACCAACCAATGTCTGTCACACCATGACAAACAATAGTTCATTCGAAAGCCAAGACTCTGATGTATTGAAGAATGCACTAAAATTATGTAATTTATGTGCTTTAAACACTGGACCTGAGGCTAATGAGCAGTTCTAACAACTACATTAATTTGTCCAGCTATTTATATTAAGAATATCTCAACTATCGATATGTCAAAAAATTAAAATGACAGAAAGCTGAAAAAACTTCAACCATCAGAAATAAAGAAGGGGTGGCTCATCATATACAGTAACTCTGAGGCTATGAACCTAATAGTTCTGCTCAGGAACAGTCTAAATCATTAAAAAGTCAATAAAGGTTGTAGTTTTATAGTCTTTACATATTTGTACTTAGTCAAACAACTTGGTAATTCTTAATAGTTTTGGTAATAATGGTTTATTAGATTCATTCATGAGTCATCAATAGAGTAATCCTCTTTTTATTTTAGTACAGTAGAAAGTGACAGGCGGCAGTTAACTCTAAGATCACAGATACAATATGGACTTAATGACCGCATGCACTTATGGATGTATTTTTGATATTTCACACCAGCAACCCACCAGGGCACATGCTTCAAAATCAAGGCTTCCGTGCCAGTAGCAACCTGATATGTATTTTGATGTGAGAGCTAAGAAAATTTTCCCTTTTCTAGCCAATATTTTCAGATTCTTTAATACAAGCTTTACAAGAAATAAAAACGACATAAATTTTATTCAAAATACTAAAAATGTACAAAACAAACATGTAGTACAGTACATGCAGTACAGTGTGGACACCCCTCAATGATGATAGAAAATGTATACATCTATTTTCAGTTATTCATACCTATCTGCTTTAACTGTAGCTGGTCTGTGAGTTGGAGCTTTGGCAAATGCTCTTGGGCAATTTTGTCAAGCTGGGCCTTTAACTCCTTGAATCCTCTCACAATCGCTGCCTAAACATAGAGTTATCCTAATAGAATCAATAGAAGAAGGACAGAGACATGTAATGTATAAATTGGTAAACTTACAATCAATGTATCTATAGGAGAACAGCCATTACTGAATATAAACCCTGACAAGTGGTGTCTGAGGAACAGGACTGATGGTAGGTAAAGCAGGGATGGAAAGGCTGAGGGTGTAGACTAAGCAATGGAAACATACAAGTATGGAGAGCTAGTAGACAGCTCACAATGTATGCTACATTAGTGATAGCAAGTTCATAGACTCAGATCCATTGAAGGAATGAAAGGAGCAGCCAGCTGATAGTATGAGGTCAGTAGGTCATGAGCAATAAGTCTAGGAGACTTATGAAGTAGATCATTCCGACTGAGTGGATCAAAATATTGTATGCAGCAGATATGCTGACACATAGACATGAATCCACTGCATGAAACTGACAAGTACAGAAACTGATGTCAATACATGTACAAACACAATTATCCACACATACTCAATAATATATATGCGTATCAATACAACCACCTCAAACACCTCAAGTACATTACTACACAAGTATACTGATACATACATGTACATGTTCATCAACATATTCACAAACACTCACATACAGTTAGTACAATAATTCATTCACATTACTGAACTCCTGAATAACAACACTGCTTAATAACTTACTGGGGGATGGCTCTTGGTCCCAGTTTCAAGCAGCTCTTGATGGGTTCTCAGGCTATTCCACTGCTTGAGCAACACATCTTCGACAAAATCAGCAATTTTAGTTTGAGATTTCTGGCGGTTTTCTAGCACCTGTTTCTCAAGTGTGTCATATTTGACTTTAACCGCATTTAGCTGTAACAGAAAATAGTAAATGGAAATAATAGAAAAGCTAATAATCAGAAGTTGTAGCCTCCTTGTCATACTAACACAATTACTTGAGTATCACAGCAACTACTTGGGTAAACCTGAAGAAGAGGAGATAAGTTAAAACAAAAACATAACATCCTTCAGTAGCTATACAGTGCATAATAGGGTATAGGCTGCTTTTTACTGAAATAAAAAGAAAATAGATGGAAAATTGTGCCATAGATCCCAAGTAGAGACATTATAAGGTGGGATGTTCACTCTATAATAAAAAATTATCAGATTCCACCAATATCTTGCTGTCAGCAAAAGTCAGCGTGTCTGCTCTTGCTGCAACCACTCATTCAAAATGATGGTTTCATAAAACACCAGTTTGTTTCAGTGAGTACCAGATAAATTACTCCTAATATATGCTGCTTTTGCAGTTTATATTAACATATTTATTAATAAGTATCTAAAAATATTCTGTCAATAGAGTCCGTATTAGTTACCTTAATAGAGTAACTGATAGATTTTAGGTACTGATTTTACCAGCATGAAACCTTGTAACAAGAATAATATTGACAAACCTGACTCTCTCTTGTCTTACGAATAAGCTGAAGCATGCTTTCTGTTTTAGCATCATAGTCCGACTGAACTTTGGATACTTCTTTGAAAAGTTTTTCATATTCCTCATCCTTCTTTGCACTCTCTACTGCTATCATAGTACTCAGGAGGGAGGCAGCCAGATTTTCAAGCAACTGGAAGTCATGTGGTCCACCTGTGTAATATTATCTTAGTTGTTAGTAAGAAACAAATCAAACAGAAAGTATGAATATGATACAAACCTCAAGATGTTAGACAGAAGGCAGGTGTTTGTGTAGCATCATCTATACCAAACTTTGATCTCTACCTGCTGACTATATGTGTTGAAACAAGTTCAGCTAAAGGATGTATAAACATAGTGTTTTCCTGTGCTAATCCAGAGACTTGAAACAGTTCAGGGAGGTTCAACACAACTAACCACTTTTCCATGTAATAAATGTTATAAGACCGATAAAGCTCCTGAATCAAATGAGCTTCCCTGGCAATGTTATAACTGCAAAAAGTGGGTACATTAAACTTCTTAAATGAGGAGAAGAAATGAAACAGACTGAAAAACAAATAGGAGTAACGGTAAAATTCTACTAAGTTGTCAGGCGAGTGTGGGATATCTGTCTTTGACCTTCATTGTAGTCAATTTTCATCAAAAAACTTGCGATATACCCTAGGACACTTAAGTATTCGCGGCATCTAACTTTCGCGTTTTCGCGGAGTTATCATCACGCGAAAAATTCATGCGCGAAACTAAACTATCATAACGAACTAGCGAAAATTCGAAATTAAATAGCTATGTTCTACACAGGCCTGTATTCACTGGTTGCAAGTTGGGGGGCTAATGTTAGACGACTAGTTATGAACATCTGGGGTGTGGAGAAGGAGGGGGGGGGGGGTGCTGTAAGCTCCCAACAGGTTTCTCTTATGTAGGGCCTCAGCCAGGCCTCTCACGTGAAGTTTTAAAAAATTTTATTGGCAAGTATCAACATTTTTCTATTTTTTGAGATTTGCTTTGTTTTAGCTGATGTGACTGACAAAACATTTTAAAATTAAAACAGGCAAAACTTGTATGCAGTTAAAAAGCTCAGAAAGAAGACATCTTTTTCTTTTAAGCGTTTTAACAAAGATCATTTTTGCCGATTTTATTTCAAGTTTATTAAGTAGGATATGGGCAAGCAGATGTTTGCTAAAACTTGATATTTTGCAAACCTTTATAAAAGTCGTTAACAAGAATATTTTGCCGCTGATGAAGATAATAATGACGCCTAAGAACTACTAAAAGTTGATGTTTGTATCTATGGCTTCGAATAAAGTGATATTCTACAGCGATAAAAACCTTTCTATAGCCGTTGGACTATGAAATTCCTAAAAAGTTGGGGCGTCTTAGCCAGCCAGCTGTCCAAGGGAATACGGCCCTGTAGTTCATTGATGTCCACAACAAAATCGTGATATTAGAAATGCAGATAATTTTGTGTGTGATGGAGCTCATTGGGAAATTTCTAGTAAATTCGTTAATACACCGAATGAGCAGCATGGCAAAGCAAATTAAGATAACAAGTTTTTTTGGAAAAGCCAAGACAAACGAAGAAGATGATGATATCAGTTTAGTCACCGAATTTGTAACTGATGAGGATGAAAGTCTGGTAGGTGAAGTCATACAATTAAATAATACTTATTGTAGTGATGAATTTTACTGCCAACCAAAAACGATAACAACCCTCACCAGGTCCAACCATGTTATACAGTTCTGGTTGTGATGTTGGTTGTTATCTATTTTCTTTTTTATGAGACATGTACTGTATTTGATTTTTTTTAAATTTGAAATATTGTGAACTCAAAACGTGGCATGGCCATCGCTTGCTATAAATACTTGAGATCTAATATCGGTACCATATCGGTCACGTCGGAAAGGACCGAGACGTCATTGATAGTCCAAGAAACTAATGGCAGCAAGCGATCACGCTGAATTATCGATTTCTGCCATACATTTATACCTGCGGGTTACAAATACAAACTAGTCGCAAATATAAAAACTTTTTTTACTAGAGGACCGGACCTGAGGAATATAATTTGTTTGTTCCACTGTATTTATTTTCACATCACTATATTTTCGCACTCATCAGAGCTGCGAAATTAAGTTGCAGCGAAATTTTACTCTGTGTGCTACTCACGAAACTAAATACTAGCGAAATATAAGTGTCCTAGGGTAAAGTGAATATTTTAGCAACTGTTTCTAATAGTTTTATTAGTTACGAAAGTGTTTGTCAGAATATTTCAGTTATATTTTAAAACAGCCGAGGTTTAGTTACGAGTTAGCTTATTTTTATTTCAAGCAATTTGTGTTTCTTCATAAAATACACTAACTGATTATCAGCCTGCCAATCATGACAAGGCAGCAGATGTAAATATGAAGCACTCTTTCCATATGCTAATAGAATTATAGTGTTCTCTACTAGCATCAGCTACAGCAAAACCTCAGACCAATTTGCCTACTACAGAGCGCCCTGGGTTTACAATGACACTGGTCTTTGACCTTTTTGCCCAACGATGTAGAATACAATGATTTTTTGCTTTTTACATACAAAATATCTTCAGCCATATGTTATTAATGAAAATTTCTTTCCAAATTCAAATTTGTCAGCCAATGTGCTGATTACGCCAGAATAATACTAGTGTTCACTAATAACAGCAGCAGCAAGATCCCCCTATGTTGATGAGTTAACTGATGGGTTACAGTGTTAACTCAATAAGCTTACCATTATCACATCTGGTTGAATCTGCTACACACTTCATACAGCTGATGGTATGGCAGACCTTACATCCCATTACTAG
Organism: Watersipora subatra; assembly: GCF_963576615.1. Lineage (NCBI taxonomy): Eukaryota > Metazoa > Bryozoa > Gymnolaemata > Cheilostomatida > Watersiporidae > Watersipora > Watersipora subatra. The sequence goes on from NC_088713.1 coordinate 23,307,356, forward strand.
CGGCTGATTCTCATGCTTTGTACAGATATCTGGCAGATGGGGGCTTTCCTTTGATAAATACTGAGCCATAGGAATTGTATGATGGTCTTCAAGTACATCATCATGTTGCTAAAATAAAGCCAAACATGTTATGACAAGATACCAGGCTATAGACACTGGTGCGATGGTCATCAATTAACCAATCGAGTTGCTAGAATAAAGAAATATGTGGTTGCCATAGAATTCCTATCATTGTAATTTGTCAGGCAAATAAAAAGATTCAAAATATTGGTGACAGGCTTTTATTATTATAAATTAACATTTGAAGATATTTAAGGATAATTTTGGATTCTCTGGGCAAAGTAAAGAAACAGTTGCGACTCAGATAAGACAATAAGATATCTATTTGTAAACTATAATAAAGCATATTCACTACTCATAGCTTTGATAGCTAGATGTATAATATCCACTTTTGTATCAATGAATAATGGGAAGAAAATACAGAAAAATATAAATACAAAAAACACAAACATACAAAAGACTATTGAGCATAATTTGTGTTGCAGCTGAAGTTACACAAATTACAAACATAATGTTATCATCTCTAGTATAACATTACTCATATAACTCATATGACACATTACTCAGTTGGTATACTAGTATACCAACTGCCTATTATAATTATGTTTAAATGGAATAGCAGAACAAGCACTAACTAGTGAATCTTCCGCTCCACTATCAGGATAACCATTAGGAGTAACTTTGATTTATAAAATAACCACATAGAAAAGGCTCTTTCGTAGTAAACCTCTAGTGATCAACTATATGACTTAGTTGAAACTGCATAGCCTATGTGCAAATTTTCTCCTGCTAAATAATAAGCGTATAGCAGGTCACCCCCCAATAATCTAATGCTGCATATGAGCTGGTGGCTAGAGTAAATATTTACAGAGAGAGACATTGCAGCCTGTTAATACAAGTAAACAACTGGACCATTCTATTTATATCTAAAGAATAACAGAGCTAACAACAGGAAGTATGCTGCTCTGTAAAATGACCTTCATGTGACCAGCTGAAATCTGAAGGTATGAATGGTAATGACAAATAACCTAATATACTACAAGTGCATATGTTACATACCTCAAGGTGCTTCGGGCAAAACTTTCTGGAGCAATCTGTGCAATATGACACAGCCTGACGCTTGTTTTGGCCCTTCTTGACACAAGTGTCACAGAATAGCGCGTCATCAAAATCTGGGAGCATTTCAGGGGACATCTTATACACTTTGCTAAAAATCAGAGATGTCATAAGACAGAACATTAAAAAAATAGTGTAATAAAATAACATTATAAATATTGTCACAGCAAGATATTATGTTATCCTATAAGTTTATTAGGTACTTGCTCCAATAGATATGCTATCATAATAAAACTATAATGGGCAGCTTATTTCTTTTAAATTTAGATCAATTTGCTAATGAAATACTCTCAATTATCTATAATATTATTAACAATCTTTCGCCCATCTGTTGACTATTACTGTAACAAATCAATATTTATTCCTTGATTGGTACTATTATTTAAGGATTTGGTAGGCAGTTGATTAGCTCAGTTGGTTAGAGTGTCAGCCTGATAATCAGCATGTCAGGTAATCAAGATCCATGTTGACCAACATTTTAGTCATCTCATAACTTGCCTTTACATAATTTTGAGATTGACTAAATGTTGGCACAATTAAAACAGCCGCAAAACAAAAATTAAATGAATCTTCAATAATTAATTTCAGATTAAAGTTACAATGGAAATTGTAGTCTGTCCAGAAAAATTATTGAAAAAAACTCATTTTGACAAATCTAATTTGCATAAATTTCTCAATTGTCCAATAATAAACTAATACGAAACTAAATACTGGCGAAATATAAGTGTCCTAGGGTATTTAAAACTGCTGCAAAACAAAATAAAAAACAAATTTCTAAAAGAGCCAATTTCAGATTAAAGTTACAATGGAAATTGTAGTATGTCCAGAAAAATTATCAAAAAAAAACTCAATTTAACAAATCAAATTTTTTACAAATCCTTCTCATTTGTCCAATAAAAAGGTGTACAAATGAAAAGCATGATAGCTATCTTTGGCTTGCGTTTATTAATTGTCAACTCATCACGTTTGTCTCTATTGTCAGTTGTTCAGGCCTATTCAAACCAAGTAATTGCTGATTCACCAAAACAATGTAAAGTAACAGACAACCTGTCCTACCAATCAATGTCCCTGAAGAGTACAATGATCAGAGGCAGAACTTCAACAACAATCATTATTTGAAGTGTTAACTGGACCAACAGATGAATATTTATCTTTTACAGTTTACTCTCAGATGTTAAATATTTTTAATGTTAACATGATGGTATTGTTGAATATTACTTACCCGCAACTTTGCAGACCACACCAGAAAATCTCATTCTCTTTGTAGTGTGATGTAAGGCATGGCATGCAGTTTATGTGCCCACATGGCAGCTTCTTCGGATCAACTATTTTATCATTTCTTAGACCGCAAAACTCGCATTCGATGTCCTCTGATGCAGAAGCCATTGCTACAATGAAATACCAAGAATACAATATAATTTAAAAGTTCAAATATTTATAATTTCTACTCCTTAAAATTATATCTTCAGCGTTGTATTATAAAATTGCTATGCACACAAATGAGAGCATTGTATCTAGGCAGAAAACTGGCACACATCAATGCTATAGTCTAAATGCATTAGAAAGCTTTTGCTTATTGTGATGGAAAACTATCAAAAGTTCTACTGAAAAATGCCAGAATTGAAACAGTTCATACCAGTTTTCTAATGATTAAATAATAGTATTTTAATATTTTTTGTATTTACAATAACAATAAAAACTTTTCATTTTCATCAATAAAATCAGATGTTTTAAAATTGAAAATACAGCTTTGAAGACTAGTGAGGGAACCTCGCATCTTTGACAATAAAAGGCAACTCCCAAGGTGAAACAAATATGTATAAATTACCAATAAAAATGTCGTAGACTGGGTAACATCTGAATGCAAGACATATTTGTGATGTTTGTTACTTGTAATACATTAAAAATATATTTTAAAACCTCAGAAAATGCACAAAATCATAAAGATTCACAGTAAAAATAGGATTGCTACTAGTAGTACAAACTGAGCCAGTCTCAACTAGTCAGTCTATAGTTAGGATGTTGGTGATTGATTCACCAAAACAGTGATTGACATTTATTGACCTCAGTTTTATGCAATGGCATGACATGAAGACACAACTTGCTCAAAAGTACAGAACTTCTGAAAAAAAACTTGTGCCATCTAGAATATTCTATAAAAAAAAAGTTGCGCTCATGTCTTTAGAACGAAGTTGATGAACAACTCCAAATTTTCTTGTTCACGCTCTCTTATGTACTGCCCTATTATACGCCTAGGCAGCGTCAGTGGTTTGTCAGTAAAGCCAAGCTTTGTTCCTTAACGTGAATTAGCTAGCGGTGCATTTATTTTAACACCTCAAACAACAAGGCTGCAACAAAGCATTCAACTCTTTCAATATTACAATGCATTCTTGGCAACTGGCAATGCTATTCGCATGGTCTGTGAGCAAAATCGATACACGCACTTTACAAATTTTCGGCCATCTGTCAAAATAGACCAACATCACGTGAAGATGTAAGGAGATAGGCTGAGAAACTATGATCTATTGTGGCAACGACTTAGATTGACTCATTATAATTAACTTATGTGACATAACAACGTAATCAAATGTAATACTCACTGATACAACCTTTACCTCGAGATAGTTGCAACGAAAACGTAACTGCACTTGAAAGAGGAAGTCACCGGTAGGCGTATCCCTTTGTGCGCGCATTCCAATCCGCACTAGCAAATTGCAACCATTTATTTCAACAATGCTTACTAAGGGAAAGGAAGAGTGACAAATACGTAATAGTCAGTCAGCTACATGGCAGAAAAGTGACTAGAAATAAAATCTCGTTTCTACTTAATTTAAACTAAGTTTTGTAACTATAGAGTTATGTAAAAAAGTTTGTAGATACCATTTCTTATAATTTGCCCCAAAATCTGTTGCACATTAAATAATTATTTGATTCAAGACATTGACATTTTATTAGCGTAGCCGGCGCAACAATCTTTATATAGAATCCATTGAAACGTGATACGGTTTGTTATGAACATTGACCAATGAGGATCAATTTCCGGGATAAACAAACTGACGAAGAAAGTTCGCGAAAGTTGAAAGTCGTAATTGATGGATTAGGATCGATTGATGATCTAAATGACTGCTATAATTGCTACTGACGCTTGTTGCATTCATCTTGAGGGTAGCTCGTCAAAGCCTGAAACTGTATCACGATTGACAACAGTTAAAATAAACAAGATAAAAGAATGCTCTAACAGATGGGCTGCTGTTTCTAAACAACCTGAACATTCCCTTGCAGTTAAACTGCAAAACACTACTCTGTCAACAGATCATGTGTGCTATCAGAGTTGTTATTCTAAGTATACTAATGTTAGTAAGACTGAAATGTTAGTAAGATCGAAAAGGCTGAAAAATCACATCTAAAGAAGTCATCAACTGTTACATTATTAGAGGTAAGATAAATTGTATTATTATCATTTGATGGTGTAGCTGCTGTATATATTAAATTAAAAAAACTTATTATAAAAAATCTAGGAAGTTTGTAAACTAGACAAATACAATTTGTTATTGTAAGTAGCAGCATGTGAATAACTGGCATGTAGAGACTGAAGGTTACATGGGCTGCTGCTGCTAATTATCTTTACATATACTAGGCCTGTACCCAACAAAGCACTTATTTTTTCTTATGAGTATACTTATGTTTACCAGAGCGTCCCATCTTCTGATGAGGAAAAAACTAAAAACTCCGAAAGTGAATCAACTGCCGAGCTTTTACGCTCTACCTCAACTGTGAGGGCACGTCGACGAACCTCTGTTCTTGATCCTACTTGCATTATATGTCAAAGGTTGGGGAAGTTCATAAAATCTAAGCGTACTCACAAAAGGAAATCGGAAGCATTATCACAGACCCAAACTCTTACAGCGGGTAGGCCTATATTAATATAGTTATTTTTTGTACTAATCCCTTGAAATTAATAGTAGCTCAAATCTCCATTTGTTAATGTTTTACAGTCTTAAAATTTTTATTAATTAGTGTCGATTACCTTTTTCTACACTTTATTCTTTAAGTGGATTCCAGGGCTGCTGAAGAAAGCAGCTGAAATAAGAAATGATCATAGAATCTTGATGTATGTAAGAGACGCGGATCCTGTAGCCTCCGAGGTTCGATATCATAAGTCTTGTTATCAAACGTACACCAACTTTCTTCACTATGAACCCAAGGGTGGAAGGTATGTTAAATACAATTAATCTCTGTGATTAAAAAAAAAACATTGCTTTTGGCATGCTCGTTACTAAATGAATTTTGTCACTTCTGTTTTTAGCATTCATAAATGTATGTATTTTTCATTGTTATGTTAAATACTTTCTTACAGAACCAAAAGATTTTAGTAAGTACAGTAATTGTATATAAATTTATGTTGAGTGGTGTGGTCTAATCTAAGCAAGTTAGTAAGGAAACCAATAAGCTAGCAATGATATAATTTACACTGCTATGATTTCACACTTTCTGTTTGTTGTGGTTTTGGATGCTTCTGGTAGATTCTTAACCATGTTGGCGGTAGATTCTTAACCATGCTGTTGCACCTAATGGGATGTAATATAACACTTACTTTCTGGCATACTACGTTTGTTCACATGTAAATTCAATTAAACGATTGTTCACCTTTTACAGACATGAGGATGACGAGCTGTATAGATCATTTTGTGAGTCAGTTGTGATAAAACGAATAATAGAAGGGAAAGAGTGTTTCACAATGACTGATCTAGTGGCTTTATATAACAAGCATAAGGATGACAGAGAAGGTTTCATGTAAGTGTAAGGTTATGATATACTATTCTCATTAAAAGTCTTTTAATGTAAGAAGTAGCCTAGCGGATAGGAGGTTAGACTTTCATGCAGGAGTCCAGGGTTCGATTCCAGCTTTGGGTACTTTCTACTAAAAGCCTTCAACAAGCTTTGCACTCTAAATTGTTGCACCCTTTCGGATCAAGGTGTAAAATACTGGATGTCCTGTGTGCTGTGATAGCGACACTTCATTGTACTACAAGCATGTAAAAGATTCACCGTTGCCTGCTTTGTTAAGAGTAGCCACAATAGCCTGGCATGTGTATATCAATTGTTAGCCACCTTGAACTACCAGCTTCGGTACATAAGACGGGATATAAATACTTCCTTTACCTTTAATGTGAGGAGCCTACATTTAGGTGTCATTGTAACCAGCCAAAAACCAAGTTACATTTGTCCTAGTTACATGTGATTTTGGAACACTTACCTATAGGTGTTTAGTAGCTGTTTCATTTGAGATTGACTTACAAACTAGGTAGAAGATGTATTTGGTGTGCAAATTGTAATTTTATGTAGCAATAAGCAAGTGTTCTGTGCTGTGTGCCTCATGCAGCACAAAATTTAGATTTTATTGTTTTATGCTTCAGGACATCAGCTAAGCTAAAGTATCGACTTCGTAAGCAGTTTGACAGATTGGTCTTTTACAAGCCTGCAAACCGATCTCGATCTGAAATTGTCTATGCTGAAACTGCTTCACTGTCTGATATTGTGGCAGACGACAGTTTTCGACTAGCCAGATCATCAACAACTAGTGAAGACTCTGTAGACTGTAATCTTAGCCAGTCGATACTGTCTTTAGCATCCAATGTAAACAGAGAACTCTATTATAGTTGTCTACACATAAGAAATGCCATAGAAGATTCAACAAAGGAAAAATGTTTCTCGTGGCTTCCTACGCCTGATGAATTTTCTCATGAACAATGTTTAATGACGGTTCCTGTTGATCTTTTCAATATGATTGCTACAATTGTTGGAGAAAATGACGAGCCTAAACCTGATAGCCATGTTGAAGTCTCTAAAGATGTCCAGCTTAAAATATTGTCAATATGTCAGAACATCATTTACCTGCACTCTAATGGAAAGAAACCTACACCTAAGTCTCTGGCTTTAGGTATTACTTTACGCCACATGACTGGCTCTTCCGCTATTAGCAAGCTACTCAATGGACTAGGGCATAGCTGTAGTTATGACACATCTGTACGAATGGAGACAGCATTTGCCATGAAAGCTGTTTCTGAACATCATGATGGCTTTATACCACCTACGTTTGCAAAGCATAAATTTGCGTTTCTAGTGTTCGACAATATTGACTTTGCAGAGGAGACATTGTCAGGCCATGGAACCACTCACCACACAAATGGCATATTAGTACAACAAACAGACGAAGAAATTGAAGCTACAGCTTCTACAGCTACAGCTTCTACAAAAGTCTCCATGGATCACCTTATCTCTAAACGATCTAGATCGTTTTTGCCTGCTCTCACTGATATACAACCGTATCATCTTGGGAAGCGTCACGGGCCAGAGGGTATATTAAAGTATGCTGAAGACTCACTAAAGGAAGCCAAATCACGTGTTGACAAAGCTAGTGCTAAGGACTTTGTTTACGTTGCTCTTAAACATGTTTCCAAAGGAGATGTTCCAGCATGGACCGGATTCAATAGCACATCTCAGAAGCTTGTTCTGCCCAAGTCCCAAATTCATTACTTGCCTGTGATTGAAGCGCCAGCAACTGAAATGAGTACCATTTGTCATGTTCTTGAGAGATCTTTAAATATCTGCAAAGAACTAGAAATTCCCAATATTGTTGTGGTTTTTGACCAAGCTATCTATGCCAAGGCCCAACAAGTCAGGTGGAAGAATGAGACCATGAAAAGTAGGTTGGTAGTACGCCTTGGAGAATTTCATACCATGATGACATTTATGGGCGTAATTGGCAAGAGATTCCAGCTTAGTGGACTAGAAGACATATTGATTGAATCAGGAGTGGTTGCTCCAGGATCAATAAAAGGAGTTTCTTCTGGACACATGTACAATAGAGCTATTCGATCACACAAGTTGTTGTTTGAAGCATTGGGTAGATTACAACTAGCTAACTTTCTAGATTCGTTAGATGAGACAAGCTCACAACAGTTTGACACTGTAATGCAATCTATTAAAACTTCATATATTAACACTGGTGAAGTAAATTCTGCTAATCTTGAAGAGATCCGATCTCAATTTCTCACACACGTTGAGCGTGAACGTCAGCAATCCTCAACCTACAGATTCTGGAATTCTTACATGGACTTAGTTGGCATTCTCCTAAACTTTCTTCGAGCTACTAGGGACTCTAACTGGGCTCTTCATCTTGATTCCCTTCGCGCTATGCTTCCCTGGTTCTTTGCATATGATCGCATAAACTATTCTAGGTATGTTCGTAAGCACATACACACAAATAAAAATTAATTAAAAACTACATTGAGTAAGTGTGAGAGTAATGTAAGCTTGTATGTAGTGTTTATATATGATATAGTATGCATGATTTATATAATTTTTCACGAGGAAATAGGTTAATGTCTTTTTCATAGAGGTATGCATGTGTGATCAGGTAGGTAACTGTCCAGGATCTATTCTGTGTTATGCATATTGTTTTTTTAATTGCAGATATGCTCCAATATACTGGATAGAAATGATAGACCTGCCAGAAACACATCCATGGGTTCATACCCGACTTAATCATGCTAGACAATTTACTGTGCAACGCTCAGCAAAGATACCATTCACTTCACTGGCCGCAGACCATGCAATAGAACAAACTGTAAATCGACAAAGTAAGACCAGTGGTGGTGTGCGAGGCATTACACTTACAAGAGGTGAGTTGGTGTGTAAAATTAAAAAAGAAACATTAGTTGTAAAAGTTGGCAATATTGTTGTTTGATTACATTTCTACTCTACGTGTGTTTGTATATCTGGATGTTATTATCAATAACAATGCGTGTCTATTATCAGGAGCTGTACAACGATGGGTTCTTGCCCAGCCAGCCAAAGCAGCAGTGCTAGAGAAGTGTGAGATGATGGCCGGAATAAAAGATCCTGAAGACTACAAAGCAAAAGATACTGGCTTGGCCAGGTAGGTTTACAGTATTTAAAATGAATGTTTATACTGCTGAGTAATTGTATGACTTCTGCTAACTCCAGCCTACACCGTTCTACACCATTTGAAATAGAGCTCTCAGCAGGTTTTTGTGTTTCCAGTTGTCTGAACAAGACTCATTTGCAACAAAATTTTCAAACCGAAATTATAATTTATTTATATTTTTACTAAAATTGGTGCACTGAAAAACATTTTGAGTTCTGTAATGGCCCAACTGAGTTGCCAGTGGATCATGAGATATTTTGTTTTGCCAGAATGACGTCAGATGAAAAGCACATCGAAAGGTTATCTGAAACTATCTCTAGTATGATCAATCCATGGAACAGTGGCTTGGACAGTCTAGTTAGTATCAGTTCGGGAGCTGTAGCAGCTCAGCCCATCCAGCAGTCATTAGACCAGGCATATTGTGATGGAGAGAAAGCATTAACTGAGTTCATTGAAGAAAGAGTAGTGAAAAAGAAAACAGATGTGTTTGCACCTATCAAACAACAAAAGCTCAAAACATTTGGCACAACTACTAAAAGCACTTCTTCTAGCAAAGATGAGGTTAAGAGTGGCAGATCACTCTTTGGCAGGATGCTTGTAGTTGCTAATCAAAGAAAGATTGACCTGAAAAATCTGCTAACCTACTCTTTAAGCTCAGTCTCTTTACCTCTTGCCAATGCGGAAGGTTCTGGGCTTAACAAAACAACCAAAGCAGATCTACTGAAAGAACTTGAAATGGATTGTGATAGTCAAACGGCGGACATTGACTCTCTTTATAACACAGCCTTGATAATTGATGCTATGGCACTTATTCAAGCTCTTCCCAGAAGTCAAATTCCAACAACATTTGGCGAGCTGTCTACAAAAGTACTTCATGTTATAAATTCTTATTCCAAAATGTACAAAGCAAAAAGAGTGGACTTTGTGGGGGATAACTACCCAAGAGTTAGCATCAAAGGTTTTGAACGGTCAAGACGAACACATGGCAGATTACAAATTACACACATCTATAAAGCTGATCAAAACATTCCGAAGCAGTGGTCAAAGTTTTTAGCAGTTGGACAGAACAAAGAAACCTTGTTGGAGTTTCTGGTCCAGTCGTGGAAATCTGCTAATCTGAAAGAAGATCTTGAATTATATGCAACATCAGGTGCTACATGTGTTCGCTATGTATTCACAAACAATGATGCTAGCCCACCAGTATCTGAAGTTCCAGAGCTTCATAGCGATCATGAAGAGGCGGAAACACGTCTTTTACTTCATGCCACACATGCACGAGCTTATGGAACGGTGTTAATCAAGTCACCAGATACAGATGTTGCCATTTTGTGCCTTTCTCACTTTCCTAAAATGAATTGTGAAAGACTGATCTTTGCTACAGGAGTCGGCTCTAAGCTACAATTGCTAGACATTGGTATTATGCACATTAAACTTGGCTCCGATTTGTGTGCAGCTTTACCACAGATTCATGCTCTCACAGGATGTGACTCTACAAGTGCGTTGTTCGGCAAAGGAAAGAAGAAATGCTATAGCATATTTAAAAACAATCCACCATATGTAGAGGCTATTAAAACTTCAGTAGGGCAATCGTTTTACACAAATAAAGAAACTATGACAAATGCGATAGAACCAGTCATTTGCATGCTTTACTCACCACAAGCAAAAACTATTGAAGAGGCGCGATATAGAGCATTTTGCTGCAATGCAAGCTCCGAGAGACAACTCCCTCCGACTAGAGATGCGTTACAGCAACATCTGCTACGAGTCAACTACCAGGCAACCATCTGGCAGCTATCTTTGTCTGCTAAAATTAAACCTCCATCTCCTCATGGCTTTGGCTGGATATTGCAGGATGAGAAGTTGGATATTAAGTGGATGGAAAACCCTACCGCTCCACCCAGTCTATTGCAGACAGTTTACTGTTCTTGCAAAAAGTCTGCCTGTCATAGTGGTAAATGTTCCTGTCGTAACTCCCAACTAAAATGCACTGACTTATGCAAATGTGATGGTTGCAGCAACAGTGATCAAGATTTGGACAATGCACAGCATGTTTCCAGTGACTTTGAGGAGGACTTAGATAATTTTGATGGCTAAGTAAATCTGTAATTGGGCTATTTTTCCAATTTTTGTCAAATTTTCATCCAATTTTAGTCAACATTTATTATTTTTTAAATACAGAATTCGGAGTTGTCCGTCTTGTATTACTTTCAGATAAGAAAAAATTCTACTTTTGCTACAAAAGAGGCAAATCAACAGTACATGTTTGCATGATATAATTTTAAACATAACTTGATTGTTATGCACATATATTATAAAGATAGTAACAGCCTTTCTCAAAATATTTCTTTTCGGCACAATAGGGACAATTATTGCAAATTGGCCAAATTTTTGCGATAAAAATTTTGGTCATAACTCGAAAACGTGCATAGAAATTTCGGGGCAAAGGTTTATAAAAAAGTTCCTTATTATATAGAGAACTTTTTTCCACTATCAAACTTTAGTTTAAATAAAGTAGAAACGAAATTTTATTTCTAGTCACTTTTCTGCTAGGCGGCTGACTGACTAAAGCAATGTTTTTTTTAATCACAGAGATTAATTGTATTTAACATACCTTCCACCCTTAGGTTCATAGTGAAAAAAGTTGGTGTACGTTTGATAACAAGACTTACGATATCGGACCTCGGAGGCTACAGGATCCGCATCTCTTATATACATCAAGATTCTATGATCATTTCTTATTTCAGCTGCTTTCTTCAGCAGCCCTGGAATCCAGTTAAATAATAAAGTGTAGAAAAAGGTAATCGACACTAATTAATAAAAATTTTAAGACTGTAAAACATTAACAAATGGAGATTTGAGCTACTATTAATTTCAAGGGATTAGTACAAAAAATAACTATATTAATATAGGCCTACCCGCTGTAAGAGTTTGGGTCTGTGATAATGCTTCCGATTTCCTTTTGTGAGTACGCTTAGATTTTATGAACTTCCCCAACCTTTGACATATAATGCAAGTAGGATCAAGAACAGAGGTTCGTCGATGTGCCCTCACAGTTGAGGTAGAGCGTAAAAGCTCGGCAGTTGATTCACTTTCGGAGTTTTTAGTTTTCTCCTCATCAGAAGATGGGACGCTCTGGTAAACATAAGTATACTCATAAGAAAAAAATAAGTGCTTTGTTGGGTACAGGCCTAGTATATGTAAAGATAATTAGCAGCAGCAGCCCATGTAACCTTCAGTCTCTACATGCCAGTTATTCACATGCTGCTACTTACAATAACAAATTGTATTTGTCTAGTTTACAAACTTCCTAGATTTTTTATAATAAGTCTTTTTAATTTAATATATACAGCAGCTACACCATCAAATGATAATAATACAATTTATCTTACCTCTAATAATGTAACAGTTGATGACTTCTTTAGATGTGATTTTTCAGCCTTTTCGATCTTACTAACATTTCAGTCTTACTAACATTAGTATACCTGGAATAACAACTCTGATAGCACACATGATCTGTTGACAGAGTAGTGTTTTGCAGTTTAACTGCAAGGGAATGTTCAGGTTGTTTAGAAACAGCAGCCCATCTGTTACAGCATTCTTTTTCAATCTTACTAACATTAGTATACCTGGAATAACAACTCTGATAGCACACATGATCTGTTGACAGAGTAGTGTTTTGCAGTTTAACTGCAAGGGAATGTTCAGGTTGTTTAGAAACAGCAGCCCATCTGTTACAGCATTCTTTTTCAGTCTTACTAACATTAGTATACCTGGAATAACAACTCTGATAGCACACATGATCTGTTGACAGAGTAGTGTATTGCAGTTTAACTGCAAGGGAATGTTCAGGTTGTTTAGAAACAGCAGCCCATCTGTTACAGCATTCTTTTTCAATCTTACTAACATTAGTATACCTGGAATAACAACTCTGATAGCACACATGATCTGTTGACAGAGTAGTGTTTTGCAGTTTAACTGCAAGGGAATGTTCAGGTTGTTTAGAAACAGCAGCCCATCTGTTACAGCATTCTTTTTCAATCTTACTAACATTAGTATACCTGGAATAACAACTCTGATAGCACACATGATCTGTTGACAGAGTAGTGTTTTGCAGTTTAACTGCAAGGGAATGTTCAGGTTGTTTAGAAACAGCAGCCCATCTGTTACAGCATTCTTTTTCAATCTTACTAACATTAGTATACTTAGAATAACAACTATGATGGCACACATGATCTGTTGACAGAGTAGTGTTTTGCAGTTTAACTGCAAGGGAATGTTCAGGTTGTTTAGAAACAGCAGCCCATCTGTTACAGCATTCTTTTTCAATCTTACTAACATTAGTATACCTGGAATAACAACTCTGATAGCACACATGATCTGTTGACAGAGTAGTGTTTTGCAGTTTAACTGCAAGGGAATGTTCAGGTTGTTTAGAAACAGCAGCCCATCTGTTACAGCATTCTTTTTCAATCTTACTAACATTAGTATACCTGGAATAACAACTCTGATGGCACACATGATCTGTTGACAGAGTAGTGTTTTGCAGTTTAACTGCAAGGGAATGTTCAGGTTGTTTAGAAACAGCAGCCCATCTGTTACAGCATTCTTTTTCAATCTTACTAACATTAGTATACCTGGAATAACAACTCTGATGGCACACATGATCTGTTGACAGAGTAGTGTTTTGCAGTTTAACTGCAAGGGAATGTTCAGGTTGTTTAGAAACAGCAGCCCATCTGTTAGAGCATTCTTTTATCTTGTTTATTCTAACTGTTGTCAATCGTGAAACAGTTTCAGGCTTTAATGAGCTACCCTCAAGATGAATGCAACAAGCGTCAGTAGCAATTATAGCAGTCATTTAGATCATCAATCGATCCTAATCCATCAATTACGACTTTCAACTTTCGCGAACTTTCTTCGTCAGTTTGTTTATCCCGGAAATTGATCCTCATTGGTCAATGTTCATAACAAACCGTATCACGTTTCAATGGATTCTATATAAAGATTGTTGCGCCGGCTACGCTAATAAAATGTCAATGTCTTGAATCAAATAATTATTTAATGTGCAACAGATTTTGGGGCAAATTATAAGAAATGGTATCTACAAACTTTTTTACATAACTCTATAGTTACAAAACTTAGTTTAAATTAAGTAGAAACGAGATTTTATTTCTAGTCACTTTTCTGCCATGTGGCTGACTGACTATTAGACAAGCCGGTATCTCAACAATCAGGACTTCCTGCGCACGCGCGACAATTTCACTTTATGAATTGTCGTAAACGGTATCGAACGCAGTAGTATTTCCGCCTTGTTGCTTGGTAACGCTTGTCCGTAGCATTATTGTTGTAGAAACGTTTGCGGAACGTTAGAATTCATTCGGATTGAAAGCCCTAACAGTAAGTATTAGCCTTCACCGATGTGTTCAGAACATTTCAAGTAATTTACGGTAATATAATGCAGTAAGCTGTTCAGTTGTAACCTTAAAAAAGTGTTAGCACTATGTAGTGATAGAAGATGTAGTCATCTACGTGTAATCACCTGATTCATCTCCAATGTTTTTGGTGGTTCTCTAGTACGACGATTGACTTATTTTCTATGATTGATTCTTTCATTTTTCAGAACTTTTAATTGTTTATTTTTTACAACTTTAGTTATTGTTGATTTTGTTGATTCGGGTGTCTTGTTGTTTGTACATATTATATGCTTATCTTGTGGTCTGGCTTCCTTCACGTTTGTATCGCGTTGTGGTGATATTTCCATACCAAAAGATTACCGAAAATTATTAAAATTTAACCACGTACATAAATTGCTTTTGTTTGCTAACTATGCTGACAGTATTGCTTACTGCCAAGCATGCATTTTATTATAAAAAATAAACGCTTTGCAGCAGCCTTGTTATTAAATGTGATAAGATAAACCCACCACAAATTACTTCACACTGGGGAACAATATTTGGCTTTACTGACAAACTACTCATCCTGTGTTAGGCGTGTGTTAAAGTACTATCTAAAAAGTGTGAAAAAGAATTTTTGAGTTTGTTCATCAACATCATTCTAGAGACATGAGTGCAGCTTTTTATAGAACATTCTAGATTGTACAAGTTTTTTTTTAAGAAGTTAGTACTTTTTGTGCAATTAATGTCATCTTGTAAAGTCAATATATGCCAATCACCACTTTGGTAAACTAATCACCAACCTTTTAACTGTAGACTGATTAGTCATGACAGGCTCAGTTTGTATTACTAGTAGTTATCCTATTTTTACTGTGAATATTTCTGATTTTGTGCATTTCTGAGGTTATAATGTACCTTTTAAATGTATTACAAGTGACGAATACCACCAAAGATTCATCTCACATTCAGATGTTATTTTGTTCACAGGATTTCTATTGGAAATTTATACATCTTTGTTTCACCATAGAAGTTACCTTTTATGGTCACGGACACAAGATTGCCTCGCTAGTCTCCAAAACTGTGTTTTAGTTATAAAACATCTACGGTTATTACTGAAAATGAAATATTTTTGTTATAAGTATAAATAGTATTAAAACGCTATCAGTTAATCATAAGGAAACCGGTAGGAACTTTTTCAATTTCTGCTCCCTTCTGTGGAAAATAGGATGGCTTTCTATAACGATAAGGAGGAATTTTCTAATACATTTTTAGGAAATTGCATTGATGTGCGCTAATTTTCTGCTTAGGTCCAATGCTTATTTATGTTCATATCATTTTTACAATACAACACTTAAAATTTAATTTTAAGGAATAAACATTTGCATCCTTTGAGCTTTTAAATTATCTTGTAATGTTGTTATTTCTTTGAAGCAATGGCTACCACAGCAGAGGACATCGATTGCGAGTTTTGCGGTCTAAAAAATGATAAAATAGTTGATCCGAAGAAGTTGCCATGTGGGCACATAAACTGCATGCCTTGCCTTACATCACACTACAAAGAGAATGACATTTTCTGGTGTGGTTTGCAAAGTTGCGGGTAAGTAATATTCAATGATACCATCATGTTAACATTAAAAATATTTAACATGTGAGAGTAAACTGGAAAAAAAAATACACATTCAACTATTGACCCTGTAAACGCTTTAAATGGTTATTGTTGAAGTTTTTCATCCAATCATTTTTCTCTTCAGGGATAACGACTAGTAGGACATGTTGTTAGTTACTTTACATGTTTTAATAAGTTAGCATTTACTTGATTTGAACAGGTCTGAACAACTGACAATAGAGACAAACGTGATGAGTTGAAAATTGATAAACGCAAGCTAAAGATAGCTATCATGCTCTTCATTTGTACACCTTTTTATTGGACAAATGAGAAGGATTTATGAAAATTTGATGAAATTTGATGAAATTAGTTTTTTCATAAGTCCTCTGGACAGACTACAATTTCCATTGTAACTTTAATCTGAAATTAATTATTGGAGATTCATTTAATTTTTGTTTTGCAGCGGTTTTAATTGTGCCAACATTTAGTCAATCTAAAAATGATGTAAACGCAATTTATGAGAAGACTAAAATGTTGGTCAACATGGATCTTGAGTACCTGACATGCTGATTATCAAGCTGACACTCTAACCAACTGAGCTAATCAGCTGTTTACCAAATCCTCAAATAATTGTACTAATCAGGGAATAAACATTGCTTTGTGACAGTAATAGTCAACAGATGGACAAAAGATGGTTAATAATATTATAGATAATTGAGAGTATTTCATTAGCAAATTGATCTAAATTGGGAAAAAATGAGCTGCCCATTATAGTTTTATTATGATAGCATATCTATTGGAGCAAGCGTCCAATAAACTTATAGGATAACATAATGTATTTTTGTAACAATATTAATAATATTATCTTATTACGCTATTTTTGGAATGTTCTGTTTTATGCCATCTCTGATTTTTAGCAAAGTGTATAAAATGTCCCCTGAAATGCTCCCTGATTTTGATGATGCGCAATTCTGTGACACTTGTGTCAAGAAGGGTCAAAACAAGCGTCAGGCTGTGTCATATTGCACAGATTGCTCCAGAAAGTTTTGCACGAAGCACCTTGAGGTATGTAACATATGCACATGCAGTATATTAGGTTCTTTGTCATTACCATTCATACCTTCAGATTTCAGCTGGTCACATGAAGGTCATTTTACAGAGCAGCATAATTGCTGTTGTTAGCTTTGTTATTCATTAGATATAAATGGAATGGTCCAGTTGTTTACTTGTACTAACCAGCTGCAATATCTCTCTCTGTAAATATTTACTCTAGCCACCAGCTCATATACAGCATTAGATTATTAGGGGGTGACCTGCTATACGCTTATTACTTAGTAGGAGAAACTTTGTACTTAGGCTATGCAGTTTCAACTAAGATATATAGTTAATCACTAGAGGTTTACTATGAAAGAGCATTTTTACTTTTTGTTATTTTATAAATCAAAGTTACTCCTAATGGTTCTCCTGATAGTAGAGCAAGATAATTCACTAGTTAGCGCTTGTTCAGCCATTCCATTTAAACATGATTATAATAAGCAGTTGGTATACTAGAGGTGATAATATTATGTTTGTAATCTTGTGTAAGTTTAGCTGCAATACAAATTATGCACAATTGTTTGTGTTTACGCGTGCTCAACAACCTTCCATTATTCATTGATACAAAAGTGGATATTATACATGTAGCTATCAAAGCTATGAGTAGTGAATATGCTTTATTATAGTTTGCAAATAGATATCACATTGTCATTGTCTTATCTGAGTCGCAACTGTTTCTCTACTTTTCCCAGAGAATCCAAAATTATCCTTCAATTCCCTCAGATGTTAATTTATATTGATAAAGGCCTGTCACCGATATCTTGAATCTTTTTATTTGCCTGACAAATTACAATGATGGGAATTCTATGGCAACCACATATTTCTTTATTCTAGCAACTCGATTGGTTAATTGATGACTATCACGCCAGTGTCTATAGCTGGTATTGTGCTATAACATGTTTGGCTTTATTTCAGCTACACGATAGTGCCTTAGAAGACCATCATACAACTCCCATGGCTCAGTATTTATCAAAAGAAAGCCCCCATCTGCCAGATATCTGTACAAAACATGAGAATCAGCCGCTAGTAATGGGATGTAAGGTCTGCCATACCATCAGCTGTATGAAATGTGTAGCAGATTCAACCAGATGTGATAATGGTAAGCTTATTGAGTTAACACTGTAACCCATCAGTGAACTCATCAGCATAGGAGGTGTTGCTGCTGATGTTATTCGTGAACACTAGTATTATTCTGACGTAATAAGCACAACCGAATTTCGAGACAAATTTTGTTAATAACATATGGCGGAAGATATTTGTATAGAAAGAGCAAAAAATCATTGTGTTCCACATCGCTGGGCAAAAGAAATCAAAGGCCAGTGTCATCACAACCCCAGGGCGCTCTGTAGTAGGCAAACTTGTATGAGGTTTTTGCTGTAGCTGATGCTAGTGAACACCATTCTATTAGCATATGTAAAGAGTGCTTCATATTTACATCTGCTGCCTTGTCATGATTGGTAGGCTGATCTTCAGTTAGTATATTTTATAAAGGAACACAAATTGCTCTGAATACAAAAAGTTCAACTTGTAATTAAACTCGGCTGTTTTAAACTTATTATTCTGACCAAACGTTTGTAATTAATAAAATTAATAGAAACAGTTGTTAAAATATTCATTTTATAATGCAACTGCTTTGATGAGAATTGACTACAATAAAAGTCAAAGAAAAATATCGCACACTCGTCTCACAAATTAATAGAACTTTGCAGTTACCTCCATTTTCCCT
This sequence comes from Watersipora subatra, assembly GCF_963576615.1. NCBI lineage: Eukaryota > Metazoa > Bryozoa > Gymnolaemata > Cheilostomatida > Watersiporidae > Watersipora > Watersipora subatra. The sequence continues at coordinate 23,326,303 of NC_088713.1, forward strand.
ACAGTCTGTTCCTCTTTTCTCCTTATTTAAGTGGTTTAATGGACCCACTTTTTCCAGTTATAACAAGGTTAGGGAAATTTGGTTGGTCATTCAAGATTTATTATACAGAATGCGGTGAGACATTTAGCTTTTTGAACTGCTTCAAAATTCTAGATTAGTACAGGAAAACACCATATATACACATTCTTTAGCTGAACTTGTTTCAACACAAATATAGCCAACAAGACCGGATCAAAGTTTGGTGTTGACGACGTCACACAAACATCTGTCTTCTGTCTAATATCATGAGGTTTGTATCAAATTCATACTTCCAGTTTGATTTGTTTCTTACTAACAGCTAAGATAATATTACACAGGTGGACCACATGACTTCCAGTTGCTTGAAGATCTGGCTGCCTCCCTCCTGAGTACTATGATAACAGTAGAGAGTGCAAAGAAGGATGAGGAATATGAAAAACTCTTCAAAGAAGTATCCAAAGTTCAGTCGGACTATGATGCTAAAACAGAAAGCATGCTTCAGCTTATTCGTAAAACCAAAGAGAGTCAGGTTTGTCAATATTATTCTTGTTACAAAGTTTCATGCTGGTAAAATCAGTACCTAAAATCTATCAGTTACTCTATTAAGGTAACTAATACAGACTCTATTGACTGCATATTTTTAGAGATTTGTTAATAAATATGTTAAGAAGCTACAAAAGCAGCAGATAGTAAGAGTAATATATTTAGTTTTCACTGAAACAAACTGGTGTTTTATGAAACCATCAGTGGAATGAGTAGTTGCAGCAAGAGCAGACACACTGAGTAGTGGTTACTGTGATACTGAAGGATCTGTGTTAGAATGAGGAGGAGGCTACAACTCCAAATTTTTAGCTTTTCTATTATTTCCGTTTACTATTTCCTGTTACAGCTGAATGAGGTTAAACTTAAATATGACACACTCGAGAGACAGGTGCTTGAAAACCGACAGGAATCACAGACTAAAATTGCGGACTTCATAGAAGATGTGTTGCTCAAGCAATGGAATAGCCTGAGAACCCATCAAGAGTTGCTTGAAACTGGGACCAAGAGTAATCCCCCGGTAAGTTATTGATCGGTGTTCTTATTCAGGACTTTGGTATCGTGCATGATTTTTTGTACTGGCTGTGTGTGAGTGCTTGTGAATATGTTGGTATACATTTATGTACCAGTGCTTGTGTGGTAATGTACTGTACTTGAGGTCTATGAAGTTGTTGTATTATATGGATAGCTGTGTTTTTACATTATTTATATTTATTTCTGAACTTTTCTGTTTTTTGCGGTGGATCCATGTCTACGTGTCAGCATATCTGCTGCATATGATCAATTGATCTACTCAGTCAGATTAATCTGCTTAATAAGACTACTAGACTGATTTCTGATGACCTACTAACCTCTTACCATCAACTGCCTGCTCAATCCATTCCTTCAATGGATCTGAGTTTATGAACTTGCTATTACTAATGTACCATACATCGTGTGCTGTCTAACAGCTCTCCTTACTTGTATGTTTCCATTGTTTAGTCTATACTCTCAGCCTTACCATCCCTGCTTTACCTACCATCAGTCCTGTTTCCCAGGTACCACTTGTCAGGGCTTATATTCAGCATTGGCAGTTCTCCTATAGATACACTGAATGTAAGTATATCAACTTACAGATAACATCTCTTTGTCTTCTATTGATTCTATTAGGGTAACTCTATGTTTAGGCGGCGATTGTGAGAGGATTCAAGGAGTTGAAAGCCCAGCTCGACAAAATTACCCAAGAGCATTTGCCAAAGCTCCAACTCACAGACCAGCTACAGTTAAAGCAGATAGGTATGAATAACTGAAAATAGATGTATACATTTTCTATCTTCATTGAGGGGTGACCACACTGTGCTGCATGTACTGTACAACATGTTTGCTTTGCACCTTTTTAGTATTTCAAATAAAATGTATGTTTTGTTATTTCTTGTAGAGCTGTATTTAAAATCTAAAATTGTTGGCTATAACAAAAAAAACTTTCTCTCACATAAAATGGCATGTTGGGTCACTGAAAGTCGTGAAAGCCTTAATTTTGACACATGTGTCCTGGAGGGTTTGTTGGCGAATATAAAAAGGACATAAATAATTACAGGTAATCATTAAGTTCTAATCATATCTGTGATCTTGGAGTTATCTCCTGCTTGTCACTTTTTACGGTATTAAAATAAAGAGAGGATTACTCTATTGATGACTCGTGAATGAATCTAATCGACCACTATTAACAAATACCCAGTTTTTGACTAAGTACAAAGATGTAAAAACTATAAAACTGCAACTTTTATTGTCTTTATAACGATTAAGACTGTTACTGAGCAGAACTGTTAGGTTCATAGCCTCAGAGTTACTGTATATGATTGTCCACCCTTTCTTTTTTTCTGAAATTTGAATTTTTTTCAGCCTTCTGTCATTTCAGCTTTCTGATATTTTGATAGCTGAGATATTTTTAATAAAAACAGCTAGACAATTTCTTGTAGTTGTCAGAACGGCTCATTAGCCTCAGGTTCAATGGTAAAAATATATCTTATATCAATGATATATATAAGTATCATAGCCTACTTGCCATTCATGCGCAGCATCAGTGTAATCTAGAGTTGCGCTCCCAAACCAGCTCTTACAGGATGTGCTGCCATCACTGCATATCAACATATTCACACAATAATTACTATTGTTACATGGAATACTAGAGCACCTTTAATCATACTAATAGTTAATAGTCTGGTGTTTAGCTGAGAAATAGCTAGGTAAAAATAGCCATGTTGACATACCTTCAAGTAATCTATGTAACAATGGTTAATATAGGATGCTGCTGATAGCAGTTGATATTAGTATTATATAACTAATTATTAGTTTATAGTTGTACAGTATGGCAGTGTGTCACATGGGCTGACTGTTGAGATATTTTGTATTGGATAAATTATCCTCTCCTTATTCTACTTGTCACACAAGGAAGAGGAAAATTCATGAGCATAATTATATAGTTAGATACAGAGCAGTGTGAAGATGGTGATAAAACAGGAATCTTGACTACTATGAGCTAATATATTTCTCTCAAGTACAATATTTCAGTGTATAATATTTAGTAACTGTTGCTAGTCACATGTACACTCTATATACTACAGGTGAGAGGAGAGATATTGAATTAGAAGTTACCTCCTCTCATGATATTATCATTGAAGAACAAAAAGCTCCACCTGTTCAACTCCCTAAGTCCCTCACCAAACTGTCCTCCATACAACTACTAGCTGGTCCCATCTCCATCTGCCACTATAAGGGTAATACTTATATTGGACTATATGATAAGACAGTCAGCAGAATAGATATTGATAATAAGATCACCAACAAGTTCATCTCCACCTCCGGTCCAGTAAATTTTGTCACTTGTTACAAGGAAAGATTTTACACCTTATCCCTTACCAGTCCTTATACAGTTGGTGTCTACAGCATATCAGGGGAGTTGATCACCAGCTGGAAGCATCCTTCTCATGTCTACCTCTCTGACATGCTGGTGATAATTAAAGACAAGGTTCTTATCACAGACCCATCCAACACCAGAATCACTACCTACTCCTTAGATGGTCAAGTTCTACATCATATTCCCTGTCCTCTTCTCGCTGATAGCACCGCTGTCAGAATGTGCGCCCCTGACAACAACTCTCTCATAATATCATTATTCAGACATTCCAAAGTGTTTAAAATAGACCGGCCGACCCAGGGAGTCCTGTGGACTCTCACTGAAGTGAAGCAGCCTCTAGGGCTGGTTAGCTATGGGGAGTACACTCTACTGGCTGCACACAACAACAAGACTATCTACATCATTAATTTTACTACAGGTTAGTTATGAGTATGATGCAGGGTTGTTATAATATATATTGTTATAATATAGGAATATATTTTAATTAAAATATGTAAATGGCTACACAGAGGGTAACCATATATTTTTAGCATATCAAATAGTTCATGAAAGACTGAGCTCCTATTTTTTCAAACAAAACACTTTAAAAGGTATGTATGGCTACAAAGAGTTGATCCATATAATAGTGTAATATATAATTTAATACTGCTTCATAAGCTGCGCTTACACTGAATGTACCATATATAATACCATACAGTAGACCGAGTTCATATTGCAGGATGATATTAAAACAAAAAGTATTTTGTAATTTGTTAGTGGAAGCCCTTGACTCACATTTTATTCTATTATAGACTGAGTTCATATTGCAGGGTGTTATTGCAATGAAAAGTATTTTGTAATTTGTTAATGGAAGCCCTTGACTCACATTTTATTCTATTATAGACTGAGCTCCAAGAAGCATTTGTTCTTTGGTTAGCAAAAAGCTGGCCATATACAGTATTTGCAGCATTTTAAATGTGAATTATAAAACTGCTGGATAAACTGAGCTCCTGCTGATAGTAGACTGAGTTCCTAATGTACGCTGAATAGAAAAAAATCACTTTCAAAAAATGGTTGTAAGCCTCATGAAAATTGAATGTATCTATTACTATATTAACCCCTTCATTCAACATTCCATGTAACAATGGCTTTTATCGTGCTATGAGAGAACCAATCATCTACAGCTTTGAACTGTGTCATGTAATTTCATGTCAAATTGTGTGCTGTCTCCATGTTTCTTCTATTTTAACTGGAAGGCCTGACTGGCAGCAGTGTCCATGTGTAACTAATATTCATCTGTTGAAGTCTGACTGTGTATTTATTATGATATATTGTAGGGAAGATAGTCTCTCTGATGGTACATGATGATATAGCTGGAGATTATGTGTACTCCTTAGAAGTGTATGACTCAACCCTACTTCTTCCTAAATTGGAGAACAAGAATCTCTCTTTCTACAAGATGACATAACTGATAACTAGAGAGAGTTGGTTATAAACATGTTGATTCCTTCTATTATTACTAGTGATTATTATATTACTAGATGTTCTTGATGACTGTCTGTAATCCTTACTATATGTACATATGTCTGCATGCATCTGAATATGTGTGAGTATAAAATGTGTGTTTCTACTTGTATATGACTCTCTGCATGCTATGCAATCAGAGTACATACACCATAGTATTGGAGTGTATAAGTATATATATACATGCATGGGTGTACATATCATGTTATTTGTAGCCATGTTGACAACTACATGCATCCTTGTAGTGCCTGAATAAGTATGTTTGATTTTATGTGTTGGGCTGTTTGAATGCTGGTATATTTGAGGCTAGGTTCAGGTATTTGTAGACCAGAATGTCTCATTGTTATACTTGTTTGGATATTTTACTCTGCGTTTTTTTAAATTTAAAGGTTTGTAATAAATTATATTGTCTTTGGGCAGAAAATGTGAGAATATCATAGCAGGGCAGTGGAATATGTCAATAGGTGAAAGGTCGGAGAGCTCTTCAAACTTTCCTTGATAAACTTCCATAGAAATAAAATCCAACGAAACCATAAAGCTTGCCAAACCTTCTAGAAGAAAGCTGGTAATAAGCAATTAGAAAAGTTATAGAGCATCTGTCATGCAAGTGCCAATTATTATTGGTACTTTGCCAACAAACATTATGCTTTTTAGCTAAAAGCTTTATACAAGCTAATATTATATAGTACTGTCTCATTATAGCTATTAATAATGCTTGTAGCTTTTTACAAAGCTTTTCTATGACCAAACATATAAATACTTGGGTTTTCTGTTATCAAATCAGTTGTCTCTGGAGTGTGCAATAAACCATTTCTCTAATTTAATACTCTATTTAATTGCTTCCGTGCAGAAACATAACAGAAGCTAATTGGCGACAAGGATTTCTCTTTTGAACAGTTACAAAGAGTTTTGTTCAGATTTTATCATTGATAAAATCGATACAAAGAGTTCTAGTTTATTACAAGAGTAACTGTTCAAAATTGCACCACTACAATGGCAGAAGTAGCAGACCTGATCAAGCTAATGCAGAAGCAGCAGGAGGACCAGAGACAGCAGCAGGAGGACCAGAGACAGCAGCAAGAGGAGCAGAGAAAGCAGCAAGAAGAGCATAGACAACAGCAGCATGAGGAGTTCAAGCAGCAACAAGAGGAATACAGACGTCAGCAAGATGAAAGAATGGAGGAGAATAAGAAACTGATGGAGCTACTACTACAAAACCTACAACGGAAACAAGAAACAGCTGCAACCGCTGTTCCAGCCTTCCCAGGTTTTGACCCAACAGCAGAGCTACTAACAGATTACATAGACAGATTCAACACATTCATTGCAGCAAATTCTATTCATCAAGACAAGATTGCTGGCACTTTTCTCACCAACCAACAGCCTACCCTCTACAAGCAGCTTAGTAATATGGCAGCTCAGCTTTCAACACCCAAGCAGATCAACGACCTCAACATGGATGAAATACTGGAATTTCTCAAAGACCAGTATGACCCTAAGCGCTTCATTGTTAGAGAGCGTTACAAGTATTGGAGTGACATGCAGAGGAAACCTGGAGAAACTATTCAAGAGTTAGCTGCCAGAATTCGTCAAGATGCAACTACATGTGCCTTCATAGACATTACAGATCCATTAGATGAGGCTCTCAGAACAAGATTTATCTGCTCTGTAAACAATGAAGCAGTTCTCAAATCTCTCTTCAAGGTCAAGGACAATGAATTCAACTTCAACAAAGCTATACAGGTAGCACAGGAAACAGAAGAAGCAGCTAAAGTTGCCAAAGAGACAGTTTATGGAAACTCGTCTAAAGTCAACAAGGTTGCTCAACAGAAATCAAGATACAAACCAATCCAGAAAAACAACTCTACACCTGACAAGCAGAAGGAAGGAAAGCTATGCTACAGATGTGACCGAACTAACCATACAGCGGATAACTGCAGATTCAAAGCAGCCACCTGCAACTTTTGTTCTAAACAAGGTCACATAGAAAGAGCATGCAAGAAAAAGAAATCATCTGCAGCAGAAAAACCAGTAAAGATGATAGAATGCACATCAACCAAGATGGTGAAACTTGCTGAAAACATCAAACTGGAGGGAGACAACTTCACACTTGAACTGGACACTGGAGCATGTGACAACTTCATCTGTAAATCAATATGGGAGAAGCTAGGAAAGCCAAACCTAAAACCTACTACAGTTAACTACAAATCAGCCTCAGGACATCTCATAGAGACGCTTGGCAGATGTGAGCTAACTGCCCAATTGGATGCACAGAAAGAAGTCAGACTACCATTTGTGATTAGTGCTGTACAAGATCTCAACCTACTAGGAAGAACGGCTATACAGCAACTAGGCATCTCTATTGATGACAAGCTACAACAGAACCTTGTATCAACAATCACAGAGAACCAGCCAGATGGGAGGTTACAAATCAAGTGTAAGGAGATGTGCAAAGAATTTCCAGAAATATTCAAAGACGAGCTAGGATGTCTCAAGAACTTTGAACTAGAGATAAACTTCAAACCTTCAACAAAGCCAGTCTTCTGCCGACCCAGACCAGTTCCTATTGCCTTGACAGAAGAGCTCAACCAAGCATACGAAGCAGGTGTAGCTAAAGGCATATGGGAACCAACTCAATTCAACCAGTATGGAACACCAGTTGTACCTGTACGCAAATCTACAACAGGTCAAGCTGCAGGGAAGATCAGAGTATGTGGAGACTACTCCAAGACTATCAATAATCAGCTAGAAACACATAGGAAACCTATCCCACTACCAGAAGATCTAATCAGAAAACTAGGTGGAGGCTATTGCTACACAAAGATTGATTTAGCAGATGCCTACAATCAAATATTGTTGGCACCAGAAAGTCAATGACGACTAGCACTATCAACACACCGAGGAGTACTACTACAGAAGAGGTTGCCCTTTGGCATAAGCTCAGCACCAGGGTATTTTCAAGAAATCATGGAGCAACTGACACAAGACCTCCCAGGAGTAGCAGTATACCTAGATGATATACTAGTGAGTGGAGCCAATGCAGAGAGCCATCTACAAAACTTACGTCGACTTCTTCAAAGATTAGAAGAAAAAGGGCTCAGATGTAGAAAAGACAAGTGCTGTTTTGCTCAACCTACAGTAGAGTATCTGGGACACAAACTCACTTCAAAGGGAATCACTAAAGGAAAGAAGGCAGATGCAGTACAACAGATGCCAGTCCCAACAGACTTAACTCAGCTAAGATCTTTCTTAGGAGCTACACAATTCTACAGCAAGTTCATACCCAATCTGTCACAACTCACAGGACCATTGCACAAACTGACACGCAAAGGAGAAACCTGGAAGTGGGGCACTGAACAAGAGAAGAGCTTCAACAAACTGAAAGATATGCTATCAACTGATAGTGTCTTAGCACACTTCAACCCAGATCTTGACATTGGAATCTCATGTGATGCTTCAGAAACTGGACTGGGAGCTGTACTATTTCATCGTTATCCTGATGGAAGTGAGAGACCAATAGCCAATGTTTCAAAAACACTGACCAGCACACAGAGGAAATATGGACAAATACAAAAAGAAGCTCTCTCAATCATATTTGCTCTAAAGAAGTATCACCAGTACCTGTATGGTCGACGGTTTATCTTGGTAACTGACCACAGACCTCTTCTCACACTTCTAGGACCTACCAAAGGAGTTCAAGCTCTAGCAGCCAACAGACTAGCAAGATGGGCACTGGTACTAAATCAGTATGACTACACCATAGAATACAGATCTACCCAGCATCATCAAAATGCAGATGTCCTCTCAAGACTGCCAGTTGGACCTGATAAAGAGTTTGATGCAAGAGAAGATGAGGATGATGTTGATACAGTATGCACTATTCACACTATTGGACAACAGCTCAACTCTACAGACTACAATGTTCTAGCAAAGGAGACAAAGAAATACCCAACACTAGCCACAGTAATGCGCTACACAGCAGAAGGATGGCCTTGTAACAAAGAGATGAAGGAGACTCAGCTGTCACTCTTCCACAAGATCTCAGATTCACTTTCTATCACTGAAGGTTGTCTTCTATATGGCAACAGAGTAGTCATTCCTGTCAAGTTACAACAGGAAGTATTAAAGATCCTTCAACTTGGACACTTTGGAATGGAAAGAATGAAGAAGCTAGCTCGAACTGCTGTCTATTGGCCTCGCATTGACTCTGATATAGAGGAGACAAGCCGACAGTGCACTGCCTGTGCTGAACACCAGAAGCTTCCACAGAAGTATCCTATACATCCCTGGATGCTACCTGAGAAGCCATGGAGTCGTCTTCACTTAGATCATGCAGTGAACTTCATGGGCAGCCAATGGCTAGTGATGATAGATGCCTACTCAAAGTATCCATGCATACACAGGACGTCATCTACTTCTACCAGAGCTACCACAGACATCTTAGAGGAGATATTCGCACACTTTGGATACCCTCAGACCATAGTCACTGACAATGCTACCAGCTTCACCTCAGGAGAGTTTCAGCAGTGGTGTCAAGAGAGAAGCATTGTTCACCTCACTGGAGCACCCTACCATCCAGCTACAAAAGGCGCAGCTGAAAGACTAGTACAATCCTTCAAACAAGCCATGAAGAAATCGTCACTCTCACCTAAATCTGCACTACAACAGTTCCTGATGCACTATAGAAGGACACCACTTCCTACAGGATATTCTCCCAGTCAGCTGCTGAATGGAAGACAGATGAGATGCAAGATTGACACCCTATTGCCATCACCCGCACACATAGCACAGTTTCATCAATCCAGAGAAGTCAACCGATCGGCAGAAAAGACAGTTAGCAAGATACACAGCTACAATCTTGGAGCACCATGCTATGCCTTGTATCATGGACCTAGACGCAACAGACAACCTAGATGGGTTCCAGCCATTGTTACTAAGATATATGGAACTCGTAGTCTCAATGTCAAAGTGGTACCAAAGGGACCTACTTGGAGAAGACATGTTGAACAACTCAGACCAAGATACTCAACAGGAGAAGATCAAGACCCTGGAGATAAACCTGATATAACAGAGGAGACAAAACTGCAACTACCAGCCCCTACAACTGTAACAGAGCAACCTCCGTCTAGAAAAAGACCACGCAACCCTCGTCTACCTGATGGAGATGAGTATAGCAGAGACAAACCCCGAAGGTCTAAGAGAACCAGAAAGAACCTTTAGCTTAGTGAGGAGGTGTCATGCAAGTGCCAAGTATTATTGGTACTTTGCCAACAAACATTATGCTTTTTAGCTAAAAGCTTTATACAAGTTAATATTATATAGTACTGTCTCATTATAGCTATTAATAATGCTTGTAGCTTTTTACAAAGCTTTTCTATGACCAAACATATAAATACTTGGGTTTTCTGTTATCAAATCAGTTGTCTCTGGAGTGTGCAATAAACCATTTCTCTAATTTAATACTCTATTTAATTGCTTCTGTGCAGAAACATACCAGCATCTAATAGAAATGCCCTGCTATACTGAATGTTGTGAATGTTTGCAAGTAGATAAGAAAAACTGCAGGTTACAGAAAACAGACATAAGTGCATATGATTATTAGCACATGTAGTATGTTATAACATAGTCTTCATCATGAACAATCAGTATGAGAATAGATACACTCATTTACTGTAATCTGTTTACTGGAGACTATTATCTGTCTGTAGGAAAGGTTAAAAGGTCGGTTCACAGAGCTAGTCAATTATTATTTTTTCCTAAATTCCTAAATAGTAACCAAGAATGATAAATATAACAAACTATTAATCAAGACAAAACTGTTCTTCGTAGCAAATTAAGTTTTTGGAAGTTTGCCAACTCTACTAAAAGAAAGCTGGTTGATTGACACACGACTGCGGCGGCGCGTATAACAGGGAAGCTTGTATAGAGCTGAATTTATTACGGCATTGCCGTCTGGAGGCTTGCCAAGTCTACTAAAAAAATCAATATGTGGTGTAAAAATCCAGCAACAAGTGTAACAACCATATTTGTGCAGTGCTAAAATGTTATATTAGTTAATATTAGTTATATTAGGTAATAGAATAGTATAATCGAATAACTACTGTGTTAGCTCAACAGAGATATTGACAAAGAAAAGATAACTCCGAATTATCATCATACATTCTCATGTTAGATAGTATTAGTGGTCGACAGAGAACCCTACTTAACCAACTAGAGAACTTACCAATAGATTATAGTAGTGGCTACTAGTAACTGCATTGACTAATATACAGCCAGAACAGATATTGTTAACTGGTCAGAATGTAGCCACTGTATAATTTTCATGAAAGCGCTAGCATGTTATCAGAGACCTCAAACAGCAACCAGCGTATCCATCCATTTATCATTTGGAGAAATGTGTTAACTAGTTAGTCGCTGGAGACAAGAGGAAAGATACTATTATCTTTATTATAATTATTTCTGCTGACAAACCTGTTTGATAGTGAAATCTGCTAATCAACTTGAAAAACGCAACAACTATATTTTACAGAAAGTAGAGTTTAATACACACAGCTACTCCTGTTTTATAACATTTTCATCACAAACTAGATTAGAACATAAGTAAGAGAATTGGTGAAACTTGGTTACTACTAGAAAGCAGTAGTGAAGAGATTATTTCCTTGTTAGTTCTTGACACCAGTACTAGAGTCAGTTTCGGAAATGCAGGAAATGGTTAATAGCAGTTGCCTCGCCAATCAGTGCTATCAGTAAAGTGCATAACAAGGCTCATGATTATTGAGGCATTCCTACATTACATAGTAGCCTAAAAACTGAGAGCTAGCAAGAAGGGACAAGCTAGGGACCTTCCTTAACCGGACATTTGAGCATTTTGCTTTTAATATAACTCGGGAATCTACTTCTGAAATGATCAAAACAAACAGAAGCATATTTGATAAATTGCTTTCTACAGTCTATGTTTGACCCTAAAATACCAAAGCAAAAAAGTATACAATTATACATTAATAACACAAGTTAACTTTTATCAAATGTACAAAAGTGTTAATTTGTTGAATAACAACAAGCTATTTGAAGTAGTAATTGAACACATTTGATTAAACGCTAGTCAGTCATTTCTCTTTTGGGAATCAATTGTCTCAATCATCAGTTCTGACAGTTCTTTTCACATGCCTTCAGTGTCCTTTAAAAGAAAGGAGTATAAAAATTAGATGTCCTCTAAGTTCTGTAAGTATGTGGGTTCAAGACCCACTCGTGGCAATAATTTTCTCCCTGTTTATTCTCCCTATGACTAGCTAAAGCACATTCTGAATGTCAAGTAACTGCAATTATCTTAATCACAATGTTAGATAAATACAAATAATATAGTAACTCATTTACTAGAGTAATTATGGAAGAATTATAATTTCATAACAACTCTGCAATATATACAATGAATCACAATGCTTAGTTTAAATACCTCAAAGTAAAATATATATTTAGAACTACATCAGCACTGATAAAAAGTAAACTCATACTTCCCTTGATTCTAATAATTTTGACCCAACACACAGTCTTTCTATGGCCCGGATTGACTACAAAAAAGTTTATGACTCAATTCTCCAGAGTTGGATCATTGAGTGAATAAGGCTGTAGAATTTTTTCCGTGCAGTTGTAGAGTTTATAAAGATGTTGATGACCCACCGAAAACAGAACTGACAGCTAAAGGTAAAGAGCTGGCTAGTGTTGGAATCAACTGCGGCATCTATCAAGGTGACACCTTATCACTGCTGCTCTTCTGCACATACTTAAACTCTCTAAGTAATATGCTCGTGGAGACCCAATATGGCTGCCAGTTTAAAGATCAACTTACACAAAATTTTAGTATATTTTAACAGAAAATATCAGTGTTTTGTTTTGTTATTATTTTTGACATGTGCGATGACCTGACTTCAATGATATTTCATAATGAAAATCTATAAAATTTGATTGCGGTTAAAATGTTCCGATCATTTGAAAGTGTCAGTATAATGTCTGTAGTAGTAAAGAGATCAACAACATAGAAATAGGTAGTGCCACAACTTCAATGCAAAAGCTGATATCAACTGTCTCAACAATAGCAATTAGTGATGTCATTTAGAATGTATTTATCTTCTGATTATTTTAACTGCAATGATCAAGTTTGGTATAGTTAATTTTGAAACATTTTTGTCAGGACGCACCAAGCGTGAAAAACAATCGCAAATAATAAAAAATACAGAAGCTTTCTATTAAAACCAAGTGAAAAAATTTGTGCCAACAAGACTACCTGTTACTACCATGCATTGTTGGATCTATTTTTACACCTACAGCAATGTGTGATAAGATGTACTTCTTGCCACCTTTCTGGTGGTCTAAAGGTCCTACAACTTAAAATTAGTGACACCAAACTACAACCTGTTGTTTACAGGTCTGGTACTCTTTACCACTCAGCCAATACCACCTTTTACCACGGAGCTAATACAGCTTTCAAAGTGTTGGAATAAACCAAAACTCAAGTCTCTGATCCTTTAAGATGTGATCACATCAAACTCTAGTAGATTATATCAGAAAGTATAGTTATTGTTTCATCCTGTAAGATTTTGTTGGTTCAAAACTTCTTAACCGTAGTTACGTTTAAATATACAGTCCACTCTTCCATTTGCATTGCATAAACCAGCTCAAGCAATGAACAAGGAAATTAATAAATACAAGACAAATGCAACTATTGTTCATACTGGAATTGTGAATAGCAATAAATCATAATTTTGTTGAGATTTGGCTATAAAATCAAAAACAGATATGAAGGGCTGATCACAAACTGGTACATCGGCGGTCCCATGCACCATGAGAGGTTGTCATGTGTAATAAGTATACGCATAATTATTCCAGAATGCAACCAAGTGGTCGAGTGTCACATATCGTAGCGAGTGTTGTTAGGAAGCAGAATATCTGGTTTTCGAATGCCAGGTAATGAATTTTTGTTTCTAACATTCTTAGCATGGCTTCGAAAAGAGACAACACCTATTATAGTAAAGATTGAATTGTTTACAATACTCAACAATTCTCATTTCAATCACTTTAATCCCTAGAATCTATTTGCATTCCTTCCACAACCTCAGTATATCCGTATATTAATACTATGTATTATCTGACTGTATTTCCCCGTGATCTCAAGTTATTCCTGCACGACCTTGCCACCAGTGGCAGCTGACAAGTAACAACAGGTACATATGCTGTGGTAATCACTGTAGTGATTACCACAGCAAGGTGGTAAGCCACATGTGAGGTGACAGGCCTCCTCACATGCGGCTTCACTCTACAAACACAAAACACTTGAACTTCCAAGTTTGATTAAACAGAAGTTGTCAGCTCATGATTTAGCTCTGAAAGACAACTCCTTTTCATCAGTGTTAAAAACTTGAGATAAACTCGCACAAAATGTTGGTATATTTTATCAGAAAGTGTTAAGAGTGTTTGATGCTGTCAAACTATCCTGATAGTGTGCCAGGCACCCACGAGACCATATGCAATGTGAACCACTTTGGTGATGGTGATTAGACATCACAGATTGCTGGTTCTACAATTATATTTAAACCCTCTAAGTAATATGTTGTCAGGGACTCAATATGGCTGCCAGTTTAAAGTTGAACTTGTGCAAAATTTTAGTAAAGTTATCAGTAATTATCGGTACTTTTCCATGATTTACGACTGATTTTGATGTTTCATGTGATCTGACAGCCAGGATATTTTACAATTAAAATTGATAAAACCTATCGTGGTTAAAATGTGCATGGCTCATCTCTCATTGGTTATTAGCAGCTGCTAGCTGGTACTGCTTCCGAAGATGCAATCATACTTGATCTGCTTTAATTGGTTGTCTCAATCGTACAATAACTTGCATTTTAATTGCAATTTATTAATTTAACAAACTCAAACTGAATTTTACATGATTTCTTTAAAAATCTCAGTCAGACGTAAAATGTTTTTTTCTTCATATTTATTGACTAACCAAGATTTAGGTAAATTATTTTTGAATACCGCTTGGATTCAAGCAAAACAATCAATGTCTACCAGTTGTTGTTATAGGATGAATTCTTCTGGGTCTATGCTATAATTTCAATTTTTTATAATATATTAACTAGTAAATGTTATTGTTAATAAATAGTAAGTATTAGTGAAGAGCTGGTAAATTAGAATAAAGAATAAACCATTACAAAAGGAAACTAGCTGAGGGTATCTCAATGGTGAATACTGTGGGCAAAATCTTACAATGTTATCAGACACTGCATGTCACTTTTTACTTCCTGTTCTTTAATAAAATAATGTAGCTAATATTTTATATTATTTGTTGCTAGTCCTTGCGTGTACATTCACTATGTCGACAATTTAATTCACAGTTCTTTTCTGACCTGCAAAAGTCAACCTTTTATCGTTAGTTGAATCTTTTATAGTAAAATTATTTACCAACAACTCAAAAGCTAAAGTTTCTCAACATTTACCTAAGCATAAGCAATATTTTTAACATAAAATGACTTAAATTTCTCAAAGCTTCACAGCTTTCCTGATAAAAGTAAACAAGTTAATAGAAATTAGATAACATAAAAACAATAAAAGCATTAACCATATGTTATAGCAAACAGTGCTCAGTATATCTATCACTCACTTGGACACCTAGCTTGTTGAAGTATGTACTGGTTATAATCAGCAGACGTCACATGACCTTGGTATAACTGCTCTACGTACTGATACTTGGTGTAACTAAAGCTACTTGAAATGAATAAAATGAACACACTTATCCCACGAGCAAACGAGCGGAGCGAAGTGTGGGAGTTTTTATGATAAAAGCATGTGCACACAACTTACGAAAATTATTCATCAACAATGAGATGAACTCTTGGCTAGAAATTTCATCAACAAATTTAAGCATCGTTTTGTAAAGTCGTTAAAGTATAATAACGATACAAAACACATTTAAACCTATTTGAATATGTTACCAAGTCTTTGTAAACCGTTGGTATTATCTTTAAACTTACCCATCTGATCAGATTAGACCCAAATAGACAGATTAATTTTGACGAAATATGCTATAAAACGCTTGAAAAGCTCGGTTTAATAAAAGTTAAAACCGAAAGTTCAAACGCCAATAAAGCCGTGCGACAGATAGTAGAACTATTAAGCAGTGCGCATTTCACGAGAAAACTGTGCTCATTTTATCAGTCTATGGCATTTTTTACTTGTAATCGAATTTATTCGAAGGTTTCTGTAATAAACGTAGACCGTTTGAGGCATAGACCGATTTACAGGTACGAAATTGTGGTACAAAGTTTATCAGCCTGTGTTTTTTGTCCAATCACCGAAGGTTTCATTATTTGAAACGTTAGCCGAAATTCTTTACAACTTATGTACAAGCTAGGGCCGAACTACAACACCCCTTCATGACGAGAACATTTTTTATTTTGCTACAGTTTTAGACGCGTGAATGCTCCTACTCGCTTTCTGTTAAAGATCACTTATCAAAACCATTCTACATTCAACGCAACCAACTTTCAAACTGTGTATAATACACAGTAGCTTGCCATTTTACTTCTAATTTTGCATTTCAGAGTTATAATAAACATATTTCTTTATTGTTGTTGAATTACATACATTACAGTAAATTAGGCCTACAGCTTTAAAACACTTTTATAACAGCTTTTATTTTGCTGCAGTTTGCAGAAATCTTCCAGACGCGTGAACGCTCATAGGTTTTCTATTATTGCTGTATTACTATATTACCAACATTGGTTATTTTAATAATATCAGTGCATTTTACTTATAATATTGACCAAAATTGCATTTCTCTTATTACAAGGGAGAGATATAAATGTGTAATATTTTCCTTTCATTGTTGTTGTTTGTCATGACCAAACACCTTTTAAATAAATTTTCTAAAAACCTATACAAATACCACAACTTCTTGATATTGCTACCTATGACGTTTTGAAATGTAAACAAAATTGTGTATTGGTTTTCTATTATTACTATATTAATAAAATTGATTATTCTAAGAATATCAGTGCATTTTACTTCTAATATTGGCCAATATTGCATTTCTCCTAGTGCAGGGGGAAAATATAAACATATTTTCCATTCATTATTGCTGTTTGTTGAGTATATAATAACACCCTCACCCAGTACATTACAGCTACCATTGCAGTTATCCTATTGCACTGCAGAGCCATTTGATTGCTAATATTGCATTTCTCAACCATCAGTCCCTTTATTTTTCTGCCAATATCTCTGGCCATCTCTTTGGTCATGGGCTGTATGACAGTGGAATTTCTAGTGTAAAAATGTTTGGCAATGGTTAATGTTGAGCCATTTTATTATAAGTGGACCTTTTGAAAAAGCATACTGATTGGCTAGTTTTGTGTAAACAACATCAAATATTGAGTATGACATATTTTTAGCAATCATAGCCTGTGTGTTTGCTGTTTGATGATAAACTTGATGAACATTTGTTATGAAAGTATCAGGATTTTTTTTCAATTGCGATTGTTTTTATATGTTTGAGGTGACCTGACCACCAGGATATTTCTAGATTAAAATTGAAAAGATTTGATCACTGTTAAAACTGTCAGATTAGGGAAAAGTTAAATTATGATATCTGAGGTTACAGAGATAACAGAATAGAGACTCATAACACTGAGACTTGAACGTATAACAGCAGATATCAATTGTAGCAATGATAGCGATCAGTGATGTCATTTTGCACATATTTTCCTTCTTAGCGTTTTTACTGATCAAGTTTAGTAAATTTTCATTTCGAAACGTCGTGGCAATCAGATCTCAAACATAAAAAATCATCGCAAAAAAATAAAAAAAACGGAATCTTTTTTACAATACAAAATAAAATTTAGTGCATGTTAATCTTTAAGGTCAGTAGAACAAACCTGCTTATCTGAACATGCATGAACCCAGCGGCAAGGAAACCTCCAATACTGGATACATACCCAGTTGCAAAAAGTTAAATTTACCATATAGGTATGTTACTAGCAGTTGCCTTTTTAGACATCACAATCTGTTATGTCTAGGTCAAGAGTGATAGACCACAAGGCCACGGGTGCTCTTTATTGGCCATATATGCTTAATTTGGTTAATTAGCCTGTGATTTTATGGATGTATCTGTCAAACTACAGCGATAGAATCAACAGAGGTTATAGCTATTGGAACCACAGTTTCATACAAAACAAATATTTGTGCTTATCAAACTATCTGTTACGACCAAGTACTGGTAGATCACTTTTTACATCTACAGCAATGTGTGATTGGATAGACCTCTTGCGACTCTTTTGATGGTTGAAATATTCTTCAACTTCCAATTAATAATGCTGATCTACATGCTGTTGTTCACATATCAGTCACACTTGATCACTCAGCCAATACAACTCTCGAGGAGTTAGCATAAACTAAAACTCAAAACTCTCTGATCCTTAAAGATGTGATCACATCAATTCCTAGTACATGTAGATTATATCAGAAAGTATAGATATTCTTCCATCCTGTAAGATTTTGTTGGTTCTTTTAGGTGGTCTGAGTGCCAGGATGTTTCAAGATTTAAACCATCAGAACTTAATAGCAGTTAAAACACTCAGAAGATGCAACCAAACTTCCTGCAAAATGACGTAAATAGTTGCGCTTCCTGTTTAAAAGCGATAAATGTACAATATTTTGTTTATCCAATCATCAGCATTGGTTAGTCATATGTTTACACAGCATTTAGAGAAAAAAATGTTACAAATTCTATCCGAATTGTCTTTAAATCATTTGAGACATATATGGCAATGCATCTGAGGCTATATTTGAAGTGTTTCTTCAACAATCATGAGCAAATACAAAATAAAATAGATGTCAATAGAGAGGCGTAACACTACAGACTTAACACAGCAATAGCTGATGTCAATACAAAAAGGAGAAGAGCATTAAAAATATTTTCTATGTGATAATGGCAAGGACCTGGACTACAGACGTTGCTGGTACACAGGGAGCTCTTGATCAGAGAGGCTAAAATATTGACTAAACTGTTTACTAACTTAAATTATAAAATTATTTATTTAAATGCATTCATATAAGATAGCCTTAGTTCAATAATAGCAAACATGTGAACTGTTTATTATAACAATATATACTAGAATAGGAGCTGAGTCTGTTTGTTTGAAGCCAACGCTATGAGCGTTATTACACAAAAAATGCACTGCAGATAAATCCACCTTAAGTATTCAGATTTCAACCCAACTGCATTGCCAACTGCAATACATGGCCACCTTTTCACGTTTGAGAATACTTGTGCACATAACTAGTACACATGAAGATCTCTCACGAGATTTTCATATGTAATAATTGTGATTTGTTCCAATATAGTGATTTTTCACCAGATTGGAAAAAAGATTGTACTGTACAAGATTTGAACCTGCAACATTCATCTTAGTAAACTGACACTATAATATTAATATTAAATTGGTTACCACACCTGACAATCCCTCTTGGTATACCAGATTACCAGGGTGCTCATAGATTTACCTTTATTAATATTAAATTGGTTACCCAAATCTTCTAACTTTTATTCTAAGTTTTAAATAAAAACAAAAGCTTTATAGATAGCTCAGCCAACCCAAAGAAAACATAAACCATGCATACATCTCACTCCATATCTAGTGATTGTCTATACAGTCAGAACCTAAATATTCCAGCTCTCCTTGATAAGACAAGCGAAATAGAGGCAATACCTACTTTGCCTAATCACCTCCTAACAAGGGAGACAAATGCAACTATTGTTCACACTAGAAGAGTGATTAACTATAAAACATGATTTTCTTGAAAGTTGGCTACAAAATAAGAAATAGACTTGAAGCGATGATCACAAACTAGTACTAACACCGACAGTCATGTGCATCACGAGTAAGGGGTAATAAGTATACACACAATTATACCAAAATGCAACCGAGTGGTTGAGTGACACATAATTATGGTAGCAAGCTTAGTTGGGAAGCCGGACATCTGGTTTCGAGTGTCATGTGAGGAATCTTTGTTCCTGATGGTCTCAGCATAGCTTGAGACAAACAGAGACAACTCCTATTATAGTAAAGATTGAATTGTTTACAATAATAAAAAATTCTCATCTCAATCACTTTAATCACTGGCATCTATTCTCATTCCTTTCACAACCTCTGTGTATAAATACTACATATTTTCTGTCTATAATTCCCTATGACTTTAAAATATTTATTCACTGTCCTGCTACGTGTGGAAGCTTACAAGTGTCAACAGGTACATATGCTGTAGTAATCATTGTAAGAGGGCAGGCCTCCTCACATTTGGCTTTGGTTTACAAACAGATGAACGCTTGAAAAGTTCTAGCAAGGTTTGATTCAACGGAAGCTGTCAGCTCATGACTTAGTTCTAGAAAACTGAGACATTTCCAATAGTATTAAAAATCAAAGATGAACTTGTGCAAAATTTAAATAGATTTTATCAGAAAGTATTGATAATGTTTCATTATTCACGATTGTTTTTAATGTTTCAGGTGATCCGACTGCCAGAATAATTCACAATTAAAATCGATACAACTTGATCGCAGTTAAAATGCACATGGCTCATCTCTCATTAGTTATTAGCAGCTACTACAGTTATTACTAGCAATTGTACTGCCTCAAAAGATGCAATCGATTTGCTCTAATTGATTGTCTCAATTGTACAATCATTTACAAATTGAACAAATTCAAACTGCATTTTACCCATTTTCTTCAAAAGATTTCATTCAGACAGAAAAAGTCATTTCGATATTTGTTGACCAATCAAGATTTGGGTAAATTATTTCTGATTACCACGTCGTTACCAGCAACAAAACCTATGGCAAGAATCATTGTTAGGATGAAATCTTCCCGGTCTACTTTTAAAATACTAAAATATACCAACTAATAATGGTTACTGTTAATAATTAGTAAATATTAGTGAAGAGCTGGTAAATTAGAATAAAGAATAAACCATTTCAAAAGGAAACTAGCTGAGGTTATCTCAATGGTGAATATTGTGGGTAAAATCTTACAATGTTATCAGACACTGCATGTCACTCTTTACTTCCTGTTCTTTAATAAAATAAGTAGCCAATATTTTATATTATTTATTGCTAGTCCTTGTGTCTAAATACTGTAAGTTGATCATTTAAGTTCTACAAGAGTTCTCAGTGGGCGAAGAGTTAAGCCTGGTTCCCATATACTTCGCGAAGCACTAGCGAAGGCACCGCAGGCTGTTAGCAGTGAAATAGGAGCATACGCGCCGAGGATGGCCGGTAGTTGCCGGCGGCAGTGCAAGAGTTTGACGCTGTTCAAATTTTGCAAAGATCCGCAGGCGAAACCTTCACGAAATGCACTGTACAGGTGAAGGTCAGCATTATCAAAACGGCATGCTTCGCGAACATTTTATGTGATTATGCAATTATGTTTAGCGATGCAGCTTATATGTGAACAACAGCCGCCAAGCCTAGCAACGGCAGCGTTTTGCTGCTCAAGTTACTGCCGGAGTCTCGCAATTGTTATGGGAACCAGGCTGTAAGGTCGGATGAAGAAAAAAGCTTTTTAAAAGATATGCACTACATAAATCTATAGACATCCACTATCAAAGAGATAATTTCAACTACTCATATCCGCCAAATTTCTTATTCAGGTGGGATGTGTTTTGGGCCCACCTTGAATTACTTAGTGTTAACTTCAAAAAAGCAATTCTGGCCTCGCGGTCAGAAGGCCTGACTTGTAAAAACAGATGAGACAACAAAGACAAGACAATTCCCAACAAAGACTGTTGGCATCCAACACTGAATTGTTCTCAGGAACTGAGCATATCTCCAGTTATTAAGGTTTCCTTGCAACTATACTCAGATAGATCAAGCCAAAAACATTGAAGCATTGTTTGTACAATAACATTCTTAAAAACGATCTCAATCTCTGAGGGATTGCTCAAATAGATAACTTCAAGATATTGTCCTTCATAAAAATATGGTCTCTTCATGTCAATAAATAACTCATACTATTTCATTACTCTGATATAGCCCTTCAAGTTCTAAAGGAAACAAAAAATGAGGAAAAAACAGACAGCAGAGTAATTCTTGTTGAAAAGAGCGCAGAGTGAAAATAAAAATGGATTTGAAAGCATAATTTAATATCAGAATAGGTAACAGAAATTCAACAACCTATATGTGCCATAAATTCTCTATGTGAACGCTGTGGAGATGCACAATTCAAACCTTCTCTATAGTGACATTTTATTAGATGTGATGTTCAAAACGTCGCTGAATTCTAGAGTACCTTGTCAGAAGTTTGGAAAGATAAATAAATTCCAAATAAAAAACAGGTGAAGGAATGCTAACGTCGCTTTTTTTATTAAGCCATATTTTTATTAAAAAATTTTGAAAGGTTAATTTTATATTTGAGCAATATAAAATATATACCTCATATAAATGTACATATATGGCTAATGTATATAAGGTATGTAAGTCAGAGTGGTGAAATAAGGGCAGCATTTATTACAATATTGTGTAAAGTGCTAAATCAGTAAGGTTATGAGTCAAGCTGGCATATGAAATAATCATTTCATAAATTTTTTAAAACTTCCATTTCTCATCTACTTTAATAGAACTTTTATGACCCCGTGATCGGTAGATATGAACTGCACTCACAGATCATCACACCAAAAATTAAATACCCGGAAACAAAATTTAGTTTCACATGTGTTGTGAAATTACAGCTGTGACAACGCTGTGGCAAGCTCAACGGCATATAGAAATGGTCCAGATCTCTTAAGTCATTCTAATATTTACTAGAGCCATAATTGTACAGAATTATCTACAAACCATATACTGACACTTTATCACTAATACAAATCAATTGTCTTTCCGCATTTAGAAATAATTGTGCAACAGTAGCTACACCAAGCATTTGACTGTGTAATACCATCTCAGAGAGTAATACCATCTCAGATATTATTTTTAAAATGTTTGTTATGAATGACTTATGGTCCTAACCTTATATGGTCCTAACCTGTCATTTTATTTTTACATTGTCTAGCAACTCTACAGTAATTGTAACAAGGTCAGAAGTTGTCAGCTTTGAGACATGATGTAAAATAGTCGAAGCGGTTATTGGTGTTTCAGACTTGCTGCAAGCGGAGTTATTATATTTCATTAAACTAGTAAGCTTTGCTTTTCGTCACACGTATTGACATTATTTATGACTTTAGCTTATATAAACAGTTTAGCTTATAAGACTGGCCGTTAGCTGGTTTGTGAGGCACCTCAAATAATCATTTGAGATTGTGTAAGTTTTTGTACTTCTCATCATAATGAACATCCAAGTTAATAGAAAGTTCATTTGTTCTACTTACATGTAATTTTGCACTTTTTTAATGTCTCTTTGCACATTTATTAAAGTGGACACTAAAATGAACCTAATTGTTATTTTCCAGAATTCTATATGATTCACAACAGCTAGTCATTAATATATCTCACCTACTTAAACTGGTGCAAGCCTTACTAGTGGTTTATAAGATATCTCATATTGTAGGTGTTATTACCATATGTTCAATTAAATGCATGCATTGGACTGTTTTGGACTAATCACCCTGTATATTTGGTTAACATTTGTGCACATCCTTTTTATGCTTATATGCATAATTTACTGTATACAGGGCACAATTACGAGCCAAGAACAAGAGCCAGAATATAAGAGTCAGGTCAGTTCGTTCATTTATCTGAAGCCACCATAAAAGCGTTAGGATAAATATTGCACCACATGAAAATCAAACCCAGAAAATCGTATTCGACGACAAGCGCACTACTAAGGCAACACTTGGCTATCTCTCCGCAGCTGATAATAATTGTGCACCTAATTATTACACCTGACTACCTCTCATGGGCTGCCAGCATTCTAATGAAGAATAATAGATGAACAAGTGTATACCAACCTTAGTCTAGTGTAGCCTGACACGCAGGTACAGTTAGAGTTGCTCCAAAAGTCCATACAAAAACCTGCTATGACCAGCTTGACCTGCTGCACTGAGAGTTGTGCTCACATCCCACTGTTATAGCCAGACTGCTGGAGTCTACAGCTGAAGTAGCCAAGCTGATGGGATTGCTGTTGACAGCGTAGTTGGTGAAACAAACAATGAATGAGGAGCTGCTACCTACTATGTACCTGATGAATGGACTCTGGCTATCTACACCTGCAAGCATGGATAAATGACTAAAATACATAAAAACAGCATAAAGACGCATGGTTCATCTACAAATGTTAAATGTAATGATGAATACTTACAACAGGTAGAAAGTTCCAAAAGACAAAGTTTTGAAAGATCATTTAAAGTAAAATATCCTTCAACGACTCACTTGAATGATACAAATTATGATAGGAAATCAGAAACAAAGGTGTGACAACCTGATCAAGGCTTTAGTAATGACTATGTGGGAAAGAGAGAGGTGTAGGTTCAAATCCTGTCATTTACTGCAAACTGTTTCTAACCCGGAACTTTCATAACAGTTTCTAGACATTGCAGTATATTATTCCTATTTAATTTAAACTTATGAGATATTCATAGTTAGGTTCTGTGCAACGGTAATTTCTCTCATTGTGGACTCCGATCTATAGACGTTGTTATCAGCATCCTGGTAAATAATCGTATGATATATTTTGTTATTGTATCATGTCGCCAATAGTAAACTATTTTTCTATTTTAACTGATGGTCATGAATGAAATAGAAATTAAACAATGCACCTAGAAATGTGCCCTTTGGTCACCCAAACAGCCTTATTGGTTTCAAACATCTATAGTAATTGTAACAGATTTTACAGGCAAACTTTTCTGCAAACAGCCAGTTTGAGAGATATCACAGCTTCTAATTATGTGTAGTTACAATTAAAATATACACTGCAAACTCACATGTGTTTTATTACATATCTTTCTTACTTGAAATGGGTTGAGGCACTTTTCGCACTGAATATCATGCTGTCCAATTTTTGCAGCTTTGTGGTATTCCTTAACAGATATGGATTTAACGCATTTGCGTAAGTGCCACCATCTATGACATAAATCACACTCAACCGCAAGATGTAGGATACTAACAACTTTATTACATCTTCCGCACCGGTCCATGATTTACCAACAAGGCTCCAACTCAAAATGTGATGCTTTCAAGCTTTATCAAGTAATAAGTAGGAAACTTTAGTATGTTGAATGAAAGGAAAGTAGACATGTCGGGCTGTCTGTGGAAAGTATTATGTATATGCAATACCAATCTCCAGTCTCCATTCGCGGTACCAATTATTTCCCATCATAGCCGTGAATCGATTTACTCAATGAATTTTTTGGAATTGGAGTACCATAGTATCCACTCAGAGGAGAGACATCTCATGGTTTATTTATGAAAGGATTTGTCTGGTAAAGTACGGAGTTGAAATAGAATAGTTTTTTAATTGATTGCGTAAACAGATTGGTTCTGTCTATTGAATAGTGAGTAGTTTCAGTAACAAAAAATACTTTGATAATTACCAAGCAGCAGCCAGATGAGAGAAACTTTGTCTCAACCTAAAAACAGATCTACTTTCTGCTTTTGCTGTTTATTCAACATATCCCTTTTTTGGGAAAAAATTTATGTGTAGATAAAGTTTATGGCTAATAATTGAGATGCCGATTAAATTTCAAAAAACAGAAGTGAGTGATTTCGTGAAAGTCTAAATGGTATCCAATTCAAAATAGACTTTTAATATATACTTGTTATATTATATAGCAAACCTAAAGAGAAGGATCAGTTATAGTAGCCATGCAAGGAGATTGAGAAATGGGTTTTTTCTTCATTTCAAAGATATTTGTTGCAGCAATACAAAGAGGTTAAACTAGGGACACTTTAGCATAATGTTATCAACTGTGCTTAATTATTGTGTGGTATATAACAACCTTTTTACTACTCTAGAGTTGGCTCGGTTATATGTAATATTGTTATATCTGTTTTTGCTAAAATAATACTGTTTCATAAATTACTTTTTTGTCTTGAAGTGAAATAACAGGTTATAATTATGCAGAAATGGTATTATATTTTTATGAAAGCCTTCTTTTGATCATTTACATATGATGGATGACACCATTTATTTAAAATTATTTATAAACTACTAGCAGCTGAGGTTTGCCTGTTCGATGATGCCCTCTTGCTTTATAGTGCAAAACCATGAGAAAATGGTACTTCTCCCTTTTTCATCCTTAATCTTGTGGTTAATTGTCCCAATTTTTTCAGAATAAAACTGGCTCTCATGGAAGTGCCTAATGCACACGACTGCACTAGCAGGTAGTCTGCGAAAAGTAAAATTGGCACGCTTTGCCTTAGACAGCCACAATTTTGTTAAATTTTGCGACTGAGACAAAGACACTCAAAAAGGAGTTAGGCCACGCCTTCTAGTGTCAGATTCGCGACTACCAAAATGACATCTACGCGTTGTAACTAACTGATTGCGGCTAAACAAAAAAATTTAAATGCGTTAGACGTTATCTCACTAAGGATATGTTACCAAAAACGGCTGAATTACGACTCAGTGATGGTCCGAGGTAAATGCGCCAAAATATATTTTCAGGTTTGAACTTGCTGAACCAGTAAAAAAATCTGCTAAAATTTTGTTTTTGTTGTTGAATTAATGTTGTATGATGCATTACCAATCATATGAAACAATGTTAAATTTATGTGTTTACTTTCACTTTAATACCCTTGGAATGGTGATTATGTGACTGTTACACTGATAGCGATACGTAATACATACGCCATAATAGAGAGCTAATCGCATACTAGTTCCGTTTGTAAACAAACAGTGAAAAATGAGAGAAACCAATAAGATACAGCCCCCATACATGCTGAATAGTTATTTTCTAGCTGGGTGTTAACAAAAACTCTTCCTACACAAGGTTTAGAGTGCCCTGATAGAAAAAAACCTATTTATAACATATGGAGTGGGATCTAGGGTAATAAATAATAAGTAGATGTAAAATAGATTTGCGTTGACCATATTAGTCATACAAACTGTTGTATTACAGATGCATAAACCCAGCAAATGAGATATTCAGGCAAATAGCAGCTGTTCCATTATATTAAAAGTTATATTACATATGCATAAACCATAATGGAGAAACTTAGCACATGAGGTATTTCGATAAAAACAACACATGCTGCCAAAACAGAAACCGTTTTCAAGATTTAAGTGATAATAGCTTATGAATGTATCATATGTATAATACATTATCTGTAAAATATGGAATAAACTACTGCAACAACTAAACGGAAATTAAAAACAGTTGTAATAGAGGATAATCAAACAAATGCAAACAAGGAAATGCATGCATTAGTGTAATCAGATGATTAAACTTATACATACACGTTAAAGAGACTGTGTAAAAGGAGATTTGTATAGCACTGAATATTGAGCCAAGGTGCATCAGAGTTTCTTAGAACTTAGATTAGAAATAACAGCACAACAACAGCTACAGATGAATATTACCGTGATTACATTGTAACTGGCCTTTATAAAATACTACTTTAATATTTTATGTCGCAAAGATTCACATTGCTGTTTAAATGTAGGATTTTAACGTAATGATGCTGTCGGAGATCATAAAACAAGTGAATAAGGTTTTTCATCAATGACGCAGTGGTTGGATACGCCATCTGCCATGTCTGTAAAGTGTTTCCCGAAGCTTAGCACATCACTAGATCCTACACTAATGATAATATACACTACATAATATTGGTATTGATATGATTTTGCACCACATTTGCTGATAGGTTTGCAAAAGGTAGCCTTAAACTGAGTTACTGTAAAATTATTATTCCAACCACCTAAACAAAAGCATCAATTATAACAATTACATAAAATCAAAAAAATGAGTGCCTTATTCTCATAGTACATTTATACACATTGTACAAACTTAGTACCCTTAAGATACAACAATACAACTAATGAAATAAGCGAAAATAAAGCAGGTCAAAATGCTACCATATTGCTATGTAAAATGTAAATGTGGCAATTTTCACTGTAAGTCACTCACACACATCTTATGCATGAAGCCTTATGGAAATTTCTTAATCAAGCATGACTCAAAGATGGATTGCATCCATGAGATTATTTCAATAGAAATGACAACAAACAAATTGCAGAAATACTGCAATGATGTACTAACCATTGCCACAGATGCAATACTAAAGAAAATCACATCAAAATCTTTTTCCAAGCTGCAGACATATTCATAAGAACTTGCTGTGGCAGCTGTCACTGTTTTGCGTGCTGTTCGAGGTTTCTGAATTTTTTTAGATATATCTACTTTAAGTTGAACAACCTTGCAGCACTGTGCTTGACAACATTGTTTTGAATTCAATCATTGAAAAGCTTCATTCAACTTTGAAAAAATATTACTTTTGAATGACTTCAGTTGAACATTTTAACCTGTTCTGACCAAACATGGATCATTGAAATGTTCGTTGCAGATAAGTGCCCAAGGATCAGGCTTATTCACTCTTCTGCGGTTGCGACACCATTGTAAATAACGGGAGTTCTCAGTCGCTTTGTTTGGAAATCTAAAAATTAAAATGAAACTGTAGTAGTTAGTTAGTAACAGTAGTGGTAACAATAGTATTATTACTCTTATCTCCTTACTGCTAGCTATATCCAGGTAGAACAATAAATAATATTATAAGCGCTACAAACATTTTTTTCAAATATAAATATTTAGAAATAACCTAACGATTTGTAGTTGCAAAATATTAATATAATAAGAAACTCCAAATTTAAATAATAAAAAATCTTTGTTCTGAAGGAAGGAAAATTTCACTTACTAGCTTATAAATTTATCTAATCACCGACAAAATACAGTCAAACTCGTACACTCAGTTGACTCTCACTCACCCATTGACTAGCGTAGTGAAACTAACTAGTAGCATTACTAAATAGTAGTAGCACAACTAGGAGTAGTCATAGAATTTAGCAATAGTAATAGAGCTAGTAGTAGAAGTGACTCACTTGTGAAATGTCAGGCCCTTTCCTTTGAAGGCCGAATCCTTCGGTTTTTGCAGTTTTTGGTATAGCAATTGCACTGTGCACCTACACCATTCTGTCTTTTACATAATTTATTAGTAGTAATCTCAGTAGTCTGTTCCTTTGATTTAGCGGTGTATTCGTGATCTTCCATAGCTGTTAAATCTGAAATTAGATTTCTTTCTCACATTGAACTCAATGAAATTAACTCAAGCGCTAACTGAACATGGCGTCAGCCAAATTTCTGTACTCGCGAGTGACCTTTGCCATTTCGGGGGTTTTGAGTTCAATTGTGTCTACAATGTTTGGAAGAAAGGTGCGACCGATCGTACAGAGCCTGTTTTCAGGATATTACTAGTGGTTGCAAACCTAGCGAATTCATTTCGACACCATTTTTTAGCGCTGAGAAGGAACGGAAAACAGCCGTTTCGGTTTTGTCTGTTCTGGATTCACATATTTAAAGATAACGATTAAGTTTAAATGTGCTAGACGCTGTTGAACTGAAGAAAAGTTTTGATTTTGGCAACTACCATAAATTCTGGTCGCCAAAACATTTACGTACTTCCACTTGAGATGAATATTTTGATAGGTATGGGAAGCCAATTACTTACGGGATAATGTAGAGTAATTCTTGGTTTGGTTTACTAACCTTTTTGCAATTTTACGAAATATTCTGATGCTAGTCACTGGACTGATTACAATTTGCAAATTTTATTTGAAATGTTGTCTTTATTATTATTGTTATATTGACGATTCGCGAAGAAGACGTGTTTAGAACTATCTTGAAACTTTCAAGAAAAAAGAAATTTGCCACAAACTTTTTTCTTATTGCTCAAATACCTAGTATGCTTGCAAAGTTTTTTTTTACACTATCTTTACTTGAAAACATCTACTTCATTGCAAAGAAATCAACTCAGAATTTTCTGAGGCTGCATACATGTAACAGCTGATTTGAACATTTTGTAATTTTTTTTTAATTTCTGCTTGGTAAGCTCTAGTCACATATTATATGTCTATAATTTGTTTGTTTAGTGAGCTATGTTATTATCTATATTGGCATGGAATTATTTATTGTATAGTTTTTATTTTATGCTCACTCATTGAACCTGCATGTTTATTCACGAGGAAAGGCAGTACCATCAGCACCAAACCTGACCAGCCAAGGTGTGAGAAGAATCTCTAACTTTGTTATATTCAAAATCTACCATCTTCAAATTTAGATAATCTTTAGGAAAGAACCCTGATATCACAAGAAAAGTTGAGTCACTCAGTGACTGGTGCTCTTATTCTAGATCTAGATAGCTTAAGTTAGTTTCATTGTTCTACCATTATTTCTTCTCAGCAGAATTACAAACCTTTTTGTTGTATTATGGGATTTGTTAGGCTCAGGCTATATTGGTGTCTGAGCTCAAGGCAGTACAGGGGGTCTTGGTAATTACGGTGAGTGCATAAAGCTGGATAAAGCTAGTGGGTAAAGCTAGTAGATTAGCTAGTGTAAGGCAGTATGGAGAGGATATAAGGAAGTGTAATGAAAGACGGAAGTGTAAGGAAAGATTTGGCTCCTTCATATCAGTAAATGTTAGTACATTGATTTATTCAACACCACTAATATTCAATTTTAAATAATCTTCAGTCTTTTATTTATAGGTTTGCTGTTTAGTGTTTATTATCAAATCTTAATCAATAATCATATTTTTCTTTCTTACCCCTAGCACAAGTTTACATACCACATGACTTGTATTCAATCATTCGTACTGAAGGTGATATACAGAAATCTTCATGATTTTTGAGAAATCTTTTTAGTATTATGCTTGCTTGTATAAGTGGCAATAATACAATTAAAACTGCTCTCAAATAGGGTTTCTTGTGTGAGTTCTGTAAAATCTTCTTGTTAATCAGGAGGGCAGTGCACCACTTCCGATCCGAACCCACCCTGCCGGCCGTTTGATCCTTTGGCCCTCACAAGTAGCTTAAGGAGGCTACTCAAGATATTGGTAGAAGCATCCTATAAATTAACAATACAGCCCTGTAAATAATCCGAATCCACCCACAACATCAGTTTTGAATTTGTCTTGTCGTTTCATTATACTTTGACTACCCTACAGGATTAATTCATTCGCGGAGTTATATTTCGCGAAAGTTGTCTTTTCATGCATATTCGCGGATGAATTTATTCGCGGCAGAAAATTGCCACTCTCTAGGAAAAGTTAACTCTATTGCGGCTAATAATAGATATTCCTACGCATGCGCACACTGCGTGTTCCGGTTTATATTTAGCTTACAACTTCTAGGCGATCATGCTATTCTACGGTAAAAAATTTTTGCTGCTTCCAGAGGTTTTCACGAATATTTATCGCTTTGGAGGCCTTTGATAAGCCAACAACTTGTGGTAAGTAATGAGTTTTTTACATGTACTAAATTAGTTGAATTTTACTTTGGCTCTTCGGTAAAACGCAATACTAATTTTTTCCATCCATACTGCTTCATTATTTGTTTTAGTGTGAGAGAGATTTTTCATCATACACCGAAGAACAATGATTGCAAGGGTGGTAGATGTCATTCTTAGAAGATCACCAATCATTCAGGGAGGTCTGGAAATTGAGGTTGAAGTGACTGCAGCTACTTACGAGAAGAATATATCTTTTTTTTTTAAAGGAACAAAAACGCCTTTACTAGCACAAATCTTTGGCCAACCGGCAGAACTTTGCAATAGTAAGCCACGAGGAGAGTTCTGATGATAACTTCCTTACCAGCCATGTAGTAGCGAGAGAATCTCCTTCAACACCTACCCAAGACGGTGACAGCGACAAAGCTGCTATTGCCAAAATAACTAGTCAGAAAGCATCATTACACGCTAGTATTCACATATCAAGAGTACCAGTTTAATTTTATTGCTAGACAACCGCCATATGGACTAAACTGTTTATATTTATTCCATTCATCGTTTGTAAAATTTTATTTGTATTTGAAACATTTTATTTGTACACTCAAGTTTGTAATAAATTATAATACATCTATACATGAAATAAAATATATAATTTAATCATGTTTGCTACAGCGATATCAAGGAGTTGTTGTCGATGAAGGGGGTCTAGGTTGACTGGTTGCCTCTCTGCCAATATTCCTGCCTTGATGAATATTATTACTACTTGTCTCTAGTTTTCGTAGTCAACCTGCAGTAAACGCAAAAAAGAAAAAACATTAACGAGTGTTGAGGAAGTACGAAAACAATAGCTGAAGTATTTGATGAAAGCGATCAGTTTTTAAACAAGAATTAACTAATGCAGTTGATTATGGAAAAACGTATCTGCACTGCAAATCAAATACATACCATAATGTCCAGATCAGAATCATGATCGTCCTTGACTTCGGTATTAGAGATTGATGGAGTTGATTCTAATGTAAAAAGACTAGGAGAGCTTTTTTGCTATGCTGAAGCCATGCCGAATAACTTGTAAAAACTTTGAATAATTTTGTATAAAGTTTGACGCAATGGCAATAAAGCTCGAAGCTTGGCGATGATTTTAATGAAGTTTTGGAACTCGGCTACGTTTAGTACTTCTGCCTCGCGGCTATTTTCGCGATGACGCCATTCTGCATATCTTGTGACAACCTCGAATAATTTTGTAAATCAATGTGATGCATTGCCAATGGTGTTAGCTCAAAGCTCAGACAATGATTTTAAAAATGTTTTGGAACTCAATTACGTTTAGTATTTACGTTAAAAACTAGGCTAGCGACTAGTTTTCAGTTTGATGCAGTAGTTATTCTCTCTTGTGATTAAAAATGGAACTAATTATTCACTGAATTTAATAATTCGCGGGATTGACTGTTCGCGAAGTCGCGAATTTTTATGACCAACGAATATTTTCATCCTGTAGGGTATATTCAGTTTGTGTACTTTTGCTGTGTCATGTGGGAGCTAATTTGATTATTACTGGTCTGGATACAAGTGAAGGTTTTAAGTGAAGGTACTAGTGAAGGTGGTAAGCTATTGTAAGACTGATATTTACTAATAAATGTTACTTCTCTATTCTATTCTAAGCGAAGACCGAAACTGATAAGCCAACAAAATTTTAGTGATAAAAAGTGGAATTCAGTAAAATAGTTGAGAATCCATACTAACAGCTATAGCTTAAGTGTGTGTTTAGTAAGCTAAGCTTATTTGAGGTGAATTCTAAGTTTATGTTGTAAGTATGTCTGTCTTGAAGGTAAGAACTTTCTACAGTACGTACGTTGTACTGCTTATAAACATTTTAACGTTACATTTTAATGCAGATCATAACCAATAAATTCTCTAAATATAATGAAGTTACTGTAAATAGCTATAGTTACTAAGGTTGAAGATTGACTTGCAACAAAATTCACATCACAGTTATTTGTTATTAAAAAATTCACCATGCGCTTACTCTGCTGTGTTGTAGGTGCAAAATACGTAGAAATGTCATTGCAAGCTTTCAAAAGCTCAAACAAACAGTTGATCGCCACCATCACAAAACAGCCGTAGATTAGAATCTCTTTCCAAAACGGCTCAAATGGGACCTAGTTGAACAAAATGGTTTCTGTTTACACTTTCATGCAACCTCATTCGTCAAAATATTTTCACAAATATACTTCATGCATTCCATAAAACCATGTCTATAATTGTCCTTATGCGTCTATTTCATCATCAATGTAATGCTGCCACTTTGAACAATGATATCTCAAAATCTACCGTAAAAATTTGTTTAATTTTTAAACCTTAGCTTGGAGAATTACATATCATCATTTGATAAACATGACGCTCCTTCTGGTCACCTGCAATAGTCGAAAAATGCTGCAAAAATTGTTCACGCCATGTGGCAGTAAGTATGAATCACATGATCAGATTATGACTAGATGATTAAACCAAACTGAAGCGAAACTAAGTAGCTAGCATCTATATTTGATACAGGCTTTTCAGTAAAACTGAAGTGTTTGTCATAAACTAGTGTTGCGAAACGTTTTATATTGAACCTTTTTTTGGTCT
The DNA here is from genome assembly GCF_963576615.1 of Watersipora subatra. Lineage (NCBI taxonomy): Eukaryota > Metazoa > Bryozoa > Gymnolaemata > Cheilostomatida > Watersiporidae > Watersipora > Watersipora subatra. The sequence continues at coordinate 23,360,354 of NC_088713.1, forward strand.
TTTATTTCAGGTCATAACATCATGTGTCAAAACAATAACCGCAATGTTTGAGTGCATCATCAAAATAAAGAGATTCAAAACTACGATGTTTTCGTGATGGTTGCAATTAACTGTTCGTTTTGAGCTTTTAAAAGCTTGTAATCACATTTCCACATATTTTACATCTACAACTCAACAGAGTATAACACAGTAAACCTTTTGTTACCAAATAAATGTAATGTGAGTTTTGTTGAAAGTCAACCTTTAAAATCACAGAAGCCAGCTTGAAAGATTTTGAGTCGTCTACATTAGCAGAAGGAGAAACTTCTTACATTTATTTTGCGAAAAAACTTTGATTTTAGCTTAATTACAGCAGATTTTATGATCAATAAACTGAATGCACGTTTACCATTAGTGCGAAAACATCGTTCTGAGAGAACTGGTGTTAAAGTTTGAGAAATGAAAACCGATGCACAATTTTTTTTTAAATTTCAAATCGTCATAGCAACCAATATCAAGAAGTTGTGATATCTATAAAGATTTCTGTATTTATTTCTAAAAAACTATGCTGAACTTGAAAATTTAAACAGATTGTAGCTGGTTGTCATATAAATAGTTGTTTATTTAAAAGAAAATGTATTACTTAATTTTGCAGATACTAAAATCGGCTTGGCAGTACTGCAATATCGGACACAGCTAATTCATCAACCAAATCCTTAGAATAATAACAACAGTAACATATTGCACACCATCAGTTTGTATATACTTCAATCATGGAAATTCAAATAACTATTCTTGTAATTAAATCTGGTAATAATTCTTCAATATCGAATAATTTTTCTTTTAATTAAATTTTGAAAAAATCGTGTAAGATTTGTTAGGAAAATATCATCGTAATTGCTTTTACTGTCACTGCTTTTGTCATCATATGGAATACCAAAGTACTCATAAGTGTCTAAATGTCAGAGTTATCTTTAAAATTGGCAAAAAAGAAACAATTACATTTATCAAACACCATTTTTCAGTACTTCCTGTTTAGCATAGCAACGGTTTTAAGGTTTTTTTTCTGATGGTTGAAGACTTCTATTGGCCAAATTGACTTCATATTCAGAAAGATCACTCTTTGATTTGTCCGGATGCACGTGTTACACAAATCGTTACCAATATTATAAATTCAGCTGCTACAACTTCGAAGTCAGATAACTGAACTTTGTGATTTGCGACTTAACCATGTTTTGTGTGACCGCGACACGTATATACAGCACGTACATAAATTGAAAATTTTGACGATTTTTACCAGTGTAAGTTTGCATTATATAATTGCTATGGTTTCTATATCCCTTCGTTTTCCTCATGCGATGCCAACACTGAAACGGATCAACATCGTTTCCTGAGGGTGCTCCGTAATTATTAAATATATTGGCGACATTAATTAGTAACGGTTTATTAACGTTGATATCATTTATTTATTGTTACTAAGCGACAGCTTAATAAATTTGCACCAAATTGATGATAAAGTTGTTTGCTCACGGAACCGATAAAAGACGTTCGGTCCGTTTCCACAATCCATTTTAAATGTGCTGATATGTTTTTGATGTAGATAAAATAAAAATAGACCGTCTCCAAGCCCTTTGGAAGTGGCAGAAAGAAAAAAAATCAAAGGTTTGGCAGAGTCATGAGAACTCCAAAGGGCAAAAATCAGCTTCAAGCTCAAAAGCAGAGGCATCTGTTTTTGCTCCGGGTTATATGAGATCAAAAGAAACTGTATGCACATGTATACAATTATATTGTGATATGACTAGACTGTTGCTACATATGACAGAAGACTGCCTTTCCTTTTTGTGTTTTTATTGATTCTTATGTAGTTAATGTATTCAGTATAATGAATATATTTAGTCATTTAATTAGTTTTCTGCAATTTATTTGCTCCCATGTTTCTGCTTGACAGGCCATACTGAAGTAACGAAACTCAAAAAGGAAGCCTGCAGCCAAGAGCGTTGGTGGTTTGTTTCATACAAGCAGTATTAATAACTTTAATCATTGATGTGTTTGTGTGTACATCAGGTTCCTTTGTGGGAAATCTTACTGGTCAAAATATCTTGGTTTTACAGCTCAAGGTCGACCTGCCAGGCCAAGCAAATTATTCGTCACACGCGAGAATTCAATCCTGAAGCGCGCACTCCAATGAAATGTATTCAGTCACAAAATTTCACACAAGTTTACTTGACAAGGAATTTAACATTTGACCAGAAGCCTGTCTCAGCATCCTGTGAGCTTGTAAAGGAAAGAAGGAAAGTCACTAGAAGACAGAAAGCATCTTTAGATCATAAGCTGACTTCCACAAGTTACTGAACTGTCAGTTATTAGCAAGTCTACAAGTAGCGTTTGTAGACTCTTACTTTTTTAACGTGTCTAGTGAGAGCTTGAATAAGGTCTGACAACTCCTGCTGTAATAAGCGATTACGCAATCGATACATCGATTGTTAATCAGTGAATAAATTGGCACAGATCTGTTATCACAATATCATCAGTATTTTGTGCCCTGATATTTAGTTTATATGTTTCCTGTTTGTTGCTATTCACGGACAAACTTATTTATTGGCTTTATATTCAGTACAAAATTCCCAGAATAGTTTAGTTGATAGGCAAAAAGTATCACTACCTCAATAAAAATGTCTTCATACCCTGTTTTCAGCTTTTGTCAGCTAGAAAGCCTGAAAAGCGAGAGCAGTTGTCACTAGATGGAGCTGTGTCAAAAAGACAGAGTTGGAGACATGGATTTAGATCAACCGAATTCAGCATCCACATCCATGTAGAAATTGCCTTTTCATTGAGTTGAAAATTTAAATTAACTAGAAATTCCACTGTCATACAGCCCACGACCAAAGAGATGGCCAGAGATATTGGCAAAAAATAAAGGGTACTGATGGTTGAGAAATGCAATATTAGCAATCAAATGGCTCTGCAGTGCAATAGGATAACTGCAATGGTAGCTGTAATGTACTGGGTGTGGGTGTTATTATATACCACAATTAATATTATATTAATTGTGGTATATAATATTACAGTTATTATATATAAGCAATAATGAATGGAAAATATGTTTATATTTTCCTCCTGCAATAGGAGAAATGCAATATTGGCCAATATTAGAAGTAAAATGCACTGATATTCTTAGAATAATCAATTTTATTAATATAGTAATAATAGAAAAACAATACACAATTTTGTTTACATTTCAAAACGTAATAGGTAGCAATATCGAGAAGTTGTGGTATTTATATAGGTTTTTAGAAAATTTATTTAAAAAGTGTTTGGTCATGACAAACAACAACAATGAAAGGAAAATATTACACGTTTATATCTCTCCCTTGCAATAGGAGAAATGCAATGTTGGCCAATATTATGAGTAAAATGCACTGATATTATTACAATAACCAATATTGTTAATATAGTAATACAGCAACAATAGAAAACCTATGAGCGTTCATGCGTCTCGAAGATTTCTGCAAACTGCAGCAAAATAAAAGCTGTTATAAAAGTGTTATAAAGCTGTAGGCCTAATTTACTGTAATGTATGTAATTCAACAACAATAAAGAAATATGTTTATTATAACTCTGAAATGCAAAATTAGAAGTAAAATGGCAAGCTACTGTGTACTATACACAGTTTGAAAGTTGGTTGCGTTGAATGTAGAATTGTTTTGATAAGCGATCTTTATCAGAAAGCGAATAAGAGTATTCACGCGTATAAAACTGTAGCAAAATCAAAAATGTTCTCGTCGTGAAGGGGCGTTGTAGTTTGGTCCTAGCTTGTACATAAGTTGTGAAGAATTTCGGCTAACGCTTTAAGTAATGAAACCTTCGGTGATTGGACAAAAAACACAGGCTGATACACTGTGTACCACAATTTCGTACCTGTAAACCGGTCTACGCCTCAAACGGTCTAAGTTTATTACAGAAACCTTCGAATAAACTCTATTACAAGTAGAAAATGCCATAGACTGATGAAATGAGCACAGTTTTCTCGTGAAATGCGCACTGCTAAATAGTTCTACAATCGGTCGCATGGCTTTATTGGCGTTTCAATTTTCGGTTTTAACTTTTATTAAACCGAGCTTTAAGCTTTTTGTGGCAATTTTCGTTCAAATTAATCTGTCTATTTGTGTATAATCCGATCAGATGGGTAAGTTTTAAGATATTATCGTAGGTTTACAAAGACTTGATAACATATTTAAATAGGTTTAAATGTGTTTTGTATCATTATTATACTTTAACGACTTTAAATTCCGATGCTTAAATTTTTTGATGAAATTTCTTGACGAGGGTTCGTCTCATTGTTGATGAATATTTTTCGTAAGTTGTGTGCACATGCATTTATCATAAAAAATCCCACACTTCCGCTCCGCTCGTGTGGTCGTGGGAATATAATAATGATAAATAGCAAAGAGCTTAAATAACTTAGTACTCATTAAACTTTTAAATAAACTTTTATAGCACATTTATGATAACACAACTCCGATTAAAAAAAAGAATACTCACTATAACTTTACACAATTGTTGAAAAGAAAAATTTAAACGCTTGCTAATAGTTTGGAATATTCAAACCACACGAGAAACTAATTTGTAATATCAAAATGAACAAAAGCCTCAGCTGCTATGATAACTGCTATGATAGAAATGTTCTGTAGAAGACTACTTCTGTTAGACTAAAGAATGTGAGGTTAACGCAGAGTGCAAATTAGAACGTGAAGGTAGTTTTTTACACACATCGTATATGAAAATTTACATCATCATGTCTTCAGTTTGTGAAGTAAAAGGGATGACAACTCTAGACTTTTCATGAGAAATGCCTAAACTTCCTGTTCTCGAGGTTTTGTGTTGTCTGCTAGTCTTTCAAACTCCATTCTCAAAGTTGGTTAGCAACGGTTGCTGTGGAGCAATGGAGCGAGTCGCGCTGCCTGTAAGAACAGAATTTCTAAACTATTATTATTACAAACAATTATCTATTATTATCAATTATTATCTAAACAATTGTGTAAAATTAATTTCATAAAACAATCAACAAAATGTTATTTTATCATTGCTACACAGCAGTAGCTCGTACAATGTATATCTCACATAACCTAAATTCCAGATAACGTAAAAATTTTATGTGAAGTGTTTGCTTCCTACTACATAAAAAATCCCAGATATCGTGAAGTGTCAAGTAAAGTGTGTTTTTAAAATCAATTCGAATGCTGTCACACTTGCGGAGGAAAAACGTGTGTGTAGCATTATGTCTACTATATATAACTTTTTCAACATTCTGGTTTGTTGTAATAAATCGTCAAATGTGTCGACATAACAGAGAATGGGATAACTGTGTAATTGTTCATAACTACGTAAAGGCGATTGATTGGTGCAGGTGTTACAGTGTCGGTCTACCAATCTGAATATCACAGGTTGGCAAATTGTCAAAAGTTATATTTTATTCTAACCTTGTACACTGGATACAAATACATAATAAACATGTAGAAGAAGTTTTATCTTACTTTCAACGAACAAAATTTGTTATTACCTTTACTTTGCAGAATAGACTTTGCTGCTTAGAAAAAATGAGCAAATTGTTGTGCATAAATGCTGAAAATGTGCAGTTTCCATCAACCTGTTGTAAAATTACCACAATCATGGTATATAAAACCATTGATATTGATCATAAAAAGGAGAAAAGTTGTTGATACAAACCGATAAAACAGCAGCTATGGTATAGCCAACAAATCGAAAGATTTATGTCAAGCTTCACTTTTTGGCATGGCTAAAGAGGGTGAGTTTAGAAAGATCTTGAAACCAATTAGGCAATGTACATGTACTTAACTGTCCCGATAACATGAAAGTTTCTAAAATGGATTATTTACATTGTAGGATAAAAGTACTACAACACCTACTGTACTTTTGAAAATTTTGAAAAGTGAATGTTTGGGAATGAGCAGGTTGAGTGTAGAGTGATGGAAACCTGGTATAACTTACTCTAACTAACAAGGGGATGGAATAGACCATAAACTAAGTACTCCTGCAAATTCTAAAGTTAAAATGTGCTGTAATTATAAGAGTTAATAATAGAAACTGACAGCACTAAATAAATAGAGAATTGAATAGACCAAGTACGCGCATCCAAAATATGAAAGATCAACCACAAAAAGGTGATGACAGACAACGAATGAGGATAGCTTGGTCATGATATGGTTAGAGTGAAGATTAATTATGGAGTTATCTAACCTTATTTATGATACTCTTTATATCAGCTTCAAACCGAATGAAATATACACAGACTTAACACTCACACAATGGTTCAATCATTAAATTTATATAACTTGAAATAATCCACAACTTACTAATAGCTGGTCAGCTAGTAAGTAGCAGAGAGCCAGACCTGACAATCAAAGGCTCTTAGAAGAATAGAACAAGAGTGAATACACGTACAGTGTAAATGGTACTAAAGAGAAATAGAAGACAAGATACAACTCAACAGGAAGAACATCTCTGGAGATGGAAGGTGTACCAGTGCTTGATCTGTCAACAGGATCATATAACTATGAGAGGATAGAATGATAGCTATGGAGATATACAGCATTCTCTAATCACTACCCTAGGACACTTATGTATTCGCGGCATCTAACTTTCGCGTTTTCGCGATGTAATCCTTTCGCAAAAATTTAATGAGCGAAACTAAACTATCATAACGAACGAGCGAAAACGCGAAGTTAAATAGCTTTGTTCATTGATATCCACAATAAAATCGTAATATTAGAAATGCAGGCAACTTTCGTCTGTGGTTAGGATAAATGGGAAATTTCTGGTAAACTCATTATAGCTAATACACCAACTGAGCAGCATGGCAAAGCAATATCGGTTTAGTCACCGAATTTGTAACTGATGAGAATGAAAGTCTGGTAGGTGAAGTCGTAAAATTGAAGAATAATTATTGCAGTGATGAATTTTATTACCATCCAAAAACAATATCAACCCTCATCAGGTCCAACCACATTATCTCTTTCACTGCCAATCATGTACAAATTCGTTACCGGCCTAGTGCCAGCCATTTTACCGAAATTGCCGATATTGCTTCATGATATGTATACAGTATTTTTCAAGTTCTACTTTAATTATCTGTATAATTACGAAAATCTAAACTGGCTATTATGTCATCAACAACTAATTACCTGTTTTATGACTCGCGCAGGGTAGTTAATGAACTCACAGAAAAATGTTCGTTTTTAGATTAGAAATTCTCAAACAAAAGTTCAAAATTGCTTCGTTGTTTTGGGCTGATTATATAGAGAAATCTTCGGACAACACAGTCAATTTCATAAAATACTTAAAGACCGTGGGTTATGTGGTCATAAAATAATAAAATCAGGTTACCAGACAATTGCTGAGGAAGTCAGAAAATGCGTTTATGTCAGTGACCCCTAGAAAACGTATAAATGGCATAAATGCGTTTATGGCAACGTAAGGGTTATAAAGTTTTGGTTGTGAAGTTGGTTGTTACCTATTTATTTTCTTCTTCTTGGGTTTAAAGTGTGAAAGTCACGGCAGGAGGGACCTAGACGACATTGATAGTCTAAGAAACAAATGGCAGCAAGTGATCAAATTGAATTGTCGATCTCACCCACACATTTCAACCTGTGGTTTACAAATACGAACTATTCCCAAATAGAATTTTTTTCTTATTAGTGAACTGGACCTGAGGAATGTAATGTTTTTTCCACTGCATTTATTTTCACACCACTATATTTTCGCAATCATCAGAGCCACGAAATTAAGTTGCAGCGAAATTTTACTCTGTGTGCTACTCACGAAACTAAATACTAGCGAAATATAAGTGTCCTAGGGTATTTAGACTGTCATGATTGTATGTGATGAGATTGTAATCTATATATATATATATATGAGTTTCAAAAGTTTGTCATCTGTTCGGATGTCTGCCTGTCCAGCTATAGCTATTAAAACTTAGAATGAAGAATCCGTATCACAGATGATTTGATATCATAACCTCCCATTTCCCAGATGATATGCTAAACGATTGAGTTACATAGCAGCATTTAGCAAAAAAACATGACACCAGAAATATTAGAAAACTAATAACACTAACTTTACAGGTTGCAAGCAGTATTAAGAGGATTTGAGAGGAAGGAGAACTAAAGATTACCCGTAGGATAAGGTATTCCCAACAGCCATATATCTGTGAGATATGATGATTCACTGTATTTAAGCTCTAAAGAGCTGAGAGAATAGACAGCTTGCACTGATGGAAATCCTCCCCTCTCATGGCATCGCAAACATTCAGCTGCATTGAAAATTTTTTGTATGATTTTAGCAAACAGAGGTTTTGCTTAACCTTTTGAATAAGTAAAGTAGAATCATAAGTTAAAAGTTAACATGGTGCTTAGAACCAGTTATACAAAAACCTTATCTTCAAAATAACAAAACAGTAACCAAAAACAAGCATCATAAAAATAAAGAGTGAGCACACTTATATATAAAGGTCTGTAATTATCCTGCAAAATGATTATACAGCGTGGCATATTTATTTGTGCAATTACCAACTGCGCATGAAATTCACACAGAATTTTATAATTTGCCAAACATGCGTAAGCATTTGGCAAACAATTCACGAAACACGTACCCTTAAAATCTATAATCAATTGCTGGTTACTTTAAAAAGAACTTTAAATAAAATTAATGGTTTTATAGGTAAACTTGTTGTATAAATCAACGTACTCACATGTACTGATGTGAAGATGAAGAAGAGGCTCTCTCTTTCGTTACACTTTCTTATATCCTCTCCATACTGCCTTACACTAGCTAATATACTGGCTTTATTCACTAGCTTTATCCAGCTTTATGCACTTACTGTAATTACCAAGACCACCTGCACTGCCTTGAGCTCAGACACCAATATAGCCTGAGCCTAACAGATCCCATAATACAACATGCCCTTTCTTTTTTTTTTTCTTTTGTTCTGGGCCACTCCATCACTACAAACAAGAAGACGTAGTAACTTACCTTACTTGTGTTGCTCGTTACCTGACTCCATTAGGGCAGTCTCCATAGGTTATGCCTCTGGCTTGTCTGACCCTGTGCCACCGTCTAATTACATACGTAGTTTCCCAATAGTTGTTTAAAAATATTACACTTCAGGGGTTTTGAACTCTCCAACTTTGGCGCGCTAGATCAATGCTCTAACAGCTGCACCTCTGACAAACTGTTGGAAAATTTGACAATTGCAATCTTTTTTGATACTGAGGTAAAAGGAATTACCTTGCAGGGGATTCAAACTTGCGACCATTCGCTTGAGAGACTGCTCTTCTAACACTTGCATTAGAGCAAGGCAATAGTTTTTTGTATGACAAACATCATACAAATAAGATTAGCATTGCTTACATTTTAGCATTTGTATTTTAGGATAATTGTGTTTTTCCACTTTGGGTTAAATTTAGCTTTGGTATTTTATGCATATTTCATTAGTATTTTGTACTAGCTATGTAAAGATGGCACTCGTAAACTATAAAGCACACATAATCAGACCTGTTAACTAAGTTTCCATGACATTTCATTTAATCACGGAGGTTTTCAGATAGCTGGGTTCTAGAAGTAATCCGAGCCTCTGAAAAATTGCAGCAGCTGAATTTATAACATTGGTAACTATTTGTGTAACACGTGCATCCGGACCAATCAAAGAGTGATCATTCTGAATATGATGTCAAATTGGAAAATAGAAGTCTTTAACTATTGAAAAAAAAAGATAAAACCGTTGCTATGCTAAACAGGAAGTACTGAAAAATGGCGTTTGATAAATATAATTGTTTCTTTTTTTTTGACAATTTTAAAGATAACTCTGACATTTGGACACTCATGAGTACTTTGGTATTCCATATGATGACAAAAGCAGTGACAGTAAAAGCCATTATGATGATATTTTACTAACAATTCTTACAAGATTTTTTCAAAATTTAATAATATGAAAAATTGTTCGATATCCAAATATTATTACCAGAATTAATTACAAGAATAGTTATTTGAATTTCCAAGATTGAAGTATATAAAGACTGATGGTGTGCAATATGTTACTGTTGTTATTATTCTAAAGATTTGGTTGATGAATTAGCTGTGTCCGATATTGCGGTACTGCCAAGCCGATTTTAGTATCTGCAAAATTAGGTAATACATTTTCTTTTAAATAAACAGCTATTTATATGACAACCAGCTACATTCTGTTTAAATTTTCAAGTTCAGCATAGTTTTTTAGATATAAAGAAATCTATACCAGGAATCTATATAGATATTACAACTTCTTGATATTGGTTGCTATGACGTTTTGAAATGTAAAAAAATTGTGCATCGGTTTTCGTTTCTCAACTTTTAACACCAGTCTTTTCAGAACGATGTTTTCGCACAAATGGTAGACGTGCATTCAGTTTATTGATCATAAAATCTGCTGTAATTAAGCTAACACCAAAGTTTTTTCACAAAATAAATGTAAGAATTTTCTCCTTCTGCTAATGTAGATGACTCAAAATCTTTCAAGATGGTTTCTGTGATCATGACCCATATTAAAAACTAATAACAAAACTGTATATTAAAGGTTGACTTTACACAAAACTCACATTACTATTATTTGGTAACAAAAGGTTTACCACGTTTTAAACTGTTGAGTTGTAGATGTAAAATATGTGGAAATGTGATTACAAGCTTTTAAAAGCTCAAAAACGGAACAGTTAATCGCAACCATCACGAAAACATCGTAGTTTTGAATCTCTTTATTTCGATGACGCACTCAAACATTGCGGTTATTGTTTTGACACATAATGTTATGACATGAAATAAAAGGCCAATAAAAGGTTCAATATAAAACACTTTGTAACACTAGTTGATGACAAACACTTCAGGTTTACTGAAAAGCCTGTATCAAATATAGATGCTTGCTACTTTCCAGCTTCGCTTCAGTTTGGTTCAATCATGTAGTCATAATCTGATCATGTGATTCATAATTACTGCCAAATGGCTTAAACAATTTTTGCAGCATTTTTCGACTATTGCAAGTGACCAACAGGAGCGTCATGCTTATCAAATGATGATATGCAATTATCCATGCTAAGGTTTAAAAATTAAACAGATTTTTAGAGTAGATTTTGAGATATCATTGTTCAAAGTGACAGCATTACATTGATAATGAAATAGACGCGTAAGGACAATTATAGACATGGTTTTATGGAATGCGTGAAGTATATTTGTGAAAATATTTTGACGAATGAGGTTGCATGAAAGTGTAAACAAAAACCATCTTGTTCAACTAGGTCCCGTTTGAGCTGTTTTGGAAAGAGATTCTAATCTACGGCAGTTTCGTGATGGCGGCGATTAACTGTTTGTTTTTGAGCATTTGAAAGCTTGCATTCACATTTCCACATATTTTGCACCTACAACCCAGCAGAGTAAGCGCATGGTGAATTTTTTAATAACAAATAACTGTGATGTGAAATTTGTTGCAAATCAATCTTCAACCTTAGTAACTATAGTTATTTACAGTAACTTAATTATATTTAGAAAATTTATTGGTTATGATCTGCATTAAAATGTAACCTTAAAATGTTTATAAGCAGTACAACGTACGTACTGTAGAAAGTTCTTACCTTCAAGACAGACGTACTTACAACATAAACTTAGAATTCTCCTCAAATAAGCTTAGCTTACTAAACACACACTTAAGCTAGGTGTTAGTATGAATTCTTAACTATTTTACTGAATTCCACTTTTCATCACTAAAATTTTGTTGCTTATCAGTTTCGGTCTTTGCTTAGAATAGAATAGAGAAGTAACATTTATTAGTAAATATCAGTCTTACAATAGCTTACCACCTTCTCTAGTACCTGAACCAGTACTAATAACCAGAACCATAGCCAAAATAAATGAAATGACAAAACAAATTCAGCTATGATGATGTGTGTGGATTCGGATCAGTTATGCGTAACATAATTTTTCTATAAACATATGGGATTGCTGAACTTATAAAATAAAGAATTAACTTTTACTGCTGAAAATCAGTATTGCAACAGTTTCTTAAGACCTTCACTTGTATCCAGACCAGTAATAATCAAATTAGCTCCCACATGACAAAGCAAAAGTACACAAACTGAACATAGTCAAAGTATAATGAAATGACAAGGCAAAATCAAAACTGATGTTGTGGGTGGATTCGGATTATTTACAGGGCTGTATTGTTCATTTATAGGATGCTTCTACTAATATCTTGAGTAGCCTCCTTAAGCTACTTGTGAGGGTCGAAGGCCCAAACGGCCGGCAGGGTGGGTTCGGAAGTGGTGCACTGCCCTCCCGATTAACAAGAAGATTTTACAGAACTCGCACAAGAAACCCTATTTGAGAGCAGTTTTAATTGTATTATTGCAACTTATACAAGCAAGCATAATACTAAAAAGATTTCTCAAAAATCATGAAGATTTCTGTGTATGACCTCCAGTACGAATTATTGAATACAAGTCAAGTGGTATGTAAACTTGTGCTAGGGGTAAGAAAGACAAATAATATCATGATTATTGATTAAGATTTGATAATAAACACTAACCAGCAAATCTATAAATAAAAGACTGAAGATTATTTAAAATTGAATATTAGTGGTGTTGAATAAATCAATGTACTTACATTTACTGATATGAAGGAGCCAAATTTTTCATTTCACTTCCGTCTTTCGTTACACTTCCTTATATCCTCCCCATACTGCCTTACACTAGCTAATCTATACTAGCTTTACTCCCTAGCTTTATCCAGCTTTCTGCACTCACCGTAATTACCAAGACTAATTACCTGTACTGCCTTGTGCTCAGACACCAGTATAGCCTGAGCCTAATAAATCCTATAATACAACAAAAAAGTTTGTAATTCCGCTGAGAAGAAATAATGTTAGAACAATGAAACTAATTTAAGCTATCTAGATCTATAATAAGAGCACCAGTCACTGAGTGACTCAACTTTTCTTGTGATATCAAAGTTCTTTCCTAAAGATTATCTAAATTTGAAGATGGTAGATTTTGAATATAACAAAGTTAGAGATTCTTCTCACACTTTGGCTGATCAGGTTTGGTGCTGATGGTACTGTCTTTCCTCATGGATAAACAGGTTTAACGAGTGAGCATGAAATAAAAACTATACAATAAAAATTTCCATGCAAATATAGCTAATAACATAGCTCACTACACAAACAAATAATAGACATATAATATGTGACTAGAGCTTACCAAGCAGAAATTAAAAAAAAAATACAAAATGTTTAAATCAGCTGTTACATGTATGCAGCCTCAGAAAATTTTGAGTTGATGTCTTTGCAATGAAGTGGATGTTTTCACGTAAAGAGAGTGTGGAAAAAATTTTGCAAGCATACTCGATATTGGAGCAATAAGAAAAAATTTCGCTGCAAATTTCTTTTTTCTTGAAAGTTTCAAGATAGTTCTAAACACGCCTTTTTTGCGCAGCGTCGATATAACAATAATAATAAAAAAAACATTTCAAATATCATTTGCAAATTGTAATCAGTTCAGTGACTATTGTCAGGATAATTCGTAAAGTTGCAAAAAGGCTAGTAAACCAAACCAAGAATTACTCTACATTATTCCGTAAGTAATTGGCTTCCCATACCTATCAAAATATTCATCTCAAGTGGAAGTAAATGTTTTGGCGACCAGAATTTATGGTAGTAGCCAAAATCAAACCTTTTTTTCAGTTCAACAGCGTCTAGCACATTTAAACGTAATCGTTATCTTTAAATATGTGAATCCAGAACAGACAAAACCGAAACGGCTGTCTTCCGTTTCTTCTCTGCACTGAAAAATGGTGTCGAAATGAATTCGCTAGGTTTGCAGCCACTAGTAATATCCTAAAAACAGGCTTTGTACGATCGGTCGCACCTTTTTTCCAAACAAGGTCGTTACAATTGAACTCAAAACCCCGAAAATGGCAAAGGTCACTCGCGAGTACGGAAATTTGGCCGACGCCATGTTTAGTTAGCGTTTGAGTTAATTTCATTGAGTTCAATGTGAGAAAAAAATATAATTTCAGATTTAACAGCTATGGAAGATCACGAATACACCGCTAAATCAAAGGAACAGACTACTGAGATTACTACTAATATTTCATGTAAGAGACAGAACAGTGTAGGTGCACAGTGCTATTGCTATACCAAAAACTGCAAAAGCCGAAAGATTCGACTTTCAAAGGAAAGGGCCTGACATTTCACAAGTGAGTCACTTCTACTACCAGCTTTATTACTATTGCTAAATTCTATGACTACTACTAGTTGTGCTACTACTATTTAGTACTGCCACTAGTTAGTTCTACTACGCTAGTCACTGGGTGAGTGAGAGTCAACTGAGTGTACGAGTTTGACTGTATTTTGTCGGTGATTAGATAAATTTATAAGCTAGTAAGTGAATTTTTCCTTTTTTTGCAACACAGGTATTTTATTATTAAAATTTGGAATTTCTATTATACTAATATTTTGCAACTACAAACCATTAGGTTATTTTTAAATATTTATATTTGAAAAAAATGTTTGTAGTGTCTATAATATTATTTATTGTTCTATACCTGGATATAGCTAGCAGTAAGGAGATAAGAGTAATAATACTATTGTTACTACTACTGTTGCTAACTAACTACTACAGTTTCACTTTAATTTTTAGATTTCAAAACAAAGCAACTGATAACTCCCGTTATTTACAATGGTATCGCAACCGCAGAAGAGTGAATAAGCCTGATCCTTGGGCACCTATCTGCAACGAACATTTCAATGATCCATGTTTAGTCAGAACAGGTTAAAATGTTCAACTGAAGTCATTTAAAAGTAATATTTTTCAATGTTGAATGGTGCTTTTCAATGATTGAATTCAAAACAATGTTGTCAACACAGTGCTGCAAGGTTGTTCAACTTAAAGTAGATATATCTATAAAAAAAATTCAGAAACCTCAAACAGCACGCAAAGCAGTTACAGCTGCCACGCAAGTTCTTATGAATGGCTTGGAGCTCTTATGAGCTCTTATGAGCTTGGAAAAAGATGTTGATGTGATTTTCTCTAGTATTGCATCTGTGGCAATGGTTAGAACATCTTTGCAGTAATTCTGCAATTTGTTTGTTGTCATTTCTATTGAAATAATCTCATGGATGCAATCCATCTTTGAGTCATGCTTGATTTAGAAATTTCCATTAGGTTTCATGCATAAGATGTGTGTGAATGACTTACAGTGAAAATTGCCACATTTCCATTTTACATAGCATTATGGTAGCATTTTGACCTGCTTTATTTTCGCTCGTTTCATTAGTTGTATTGTTGTATCTTAAGGGTACTAAGTTTGTACTATGTGTATAAAAGTACTATGAGAGTAAGGCATTCATTTTTTTATTTTATGTAATTGTTATGATTGATGCTTTTGTTTAGGCAGTTGGAGTAATAGTTCTACTGTAACTCAGTTTAAGGCTACCTTTCGCAAACTAAACAGCAAATGTGGTGCAAAATCAGATGCTAGTAAAACAGGTAATGCTACTGCTCAAAACGAGATTCTCGTCATATAGGCTACTCCCGAAGTTGATCAGTTTGTGTAGGTCACAATGATTTCAGATGTCAAATTTCTGTTATAGGTAACAGTATAGTCTATATAGCTGGCTAGATTGTGCAAAATCTAACTAAAGTGCTGTCGTGACATTGGTCGTCAGTCGTGGTTACCACTAAGTCAAGTATCCAGTACCGACATCTCTATACTCTACTCGAGCTACAAAACAATGGAGGATTGGTGTGTCCATCAGACGGTGTCATCAGGATCTTTCTGGTTGCAGATTAATACTTTTGTATTAATACAATGCCAGATCCACTCTATTGTCTGGTCTATATTATAATTAGTGTAGGATCTAGTGATGTGCTATGCCTCGGGAAACACTTTACAGACACAACAGATGGCGTATCCAACCACTGATCCAACCATTGATGAAAAACCTTATTCACTTGCTTTATGATCTCCGACAGCATCATTATGTTAAAATCCTACATTTAAACAGCAATGTGAATCTTTGCGACATAAAATATTAAAGTAGTATTTTATAAAGGCCAGTTACAATGTAATCACGCTAATATTCATCTGTAGCTGTTGTTGTGCTGCTATTTCTAATCTGATTTCTGATTTCTAATCTAAGTTCTAAGAAACTCTGATGCACCTTGGCTCAATATTCAGTGCTATACAAATCTCCTTTTACACAGTCTCTTTAACGTGTATGTATAAGTTTAATCATCTGTTTACACTAATGCATGCATTTCCTTGTTTGAATTTTTTTGATTATCCTCTATTACAACTGTTTTTAATTTCCGTTTAGTTGTTGCAGTAGTTTATTCCATATTTTACAGATAATGTATTATACATATGATACATTCCTAAACTATTATCACTTGAATCTTGAAAATGGTTTCTGTTTTGGCAGAATGTGTTGTTTTTATCGAAATACCTCAAGCGCTAAGTTTCTCCATTATGGTTTATGCATATGTAATGTAATTTTTAATATAATGGAACAGTTGTTATTTGCCTGAATATCTCATTTGCTGGGTTTATGCATCTGTAATACAACAGTTTGTATGACTAATATGGTCAACGCAAATCTATTTTACATCTACTTATCATTTATTACCCTAGATCCCACTCCATATGTTATAAATAGGTCTTCTTCTATCAGGGCATTATAGACTAGAGTTGCCCCGATTTTGGTATCGGAATCGGTATCGGTGCCGATATGAGTGTCAAGTATCTGAATCGGTATCGGCCGATCTTTTCTTAAAAAATCTGAACTTTCCGATACTTTTTACAGATCAACCATTTAGCAGAAAACTGTATTTTAGCCTGCTATACTAATAAAAAATCATCAGCTGTAAGCTTCTTACTTTTACTTAATGAATTTCAAGCCTGCCGCACAATTTATTTCATGTCTATAACTTTTTAGCCAGAACGTAAACAAAAAGTGTGGTATTTCCCAAATACAACGATAGGTTTTATTGCAAGCAATCACGAACAAGATAACAAAAGTGGGAAACAAGAACGCAGTGTAATATTTCTATTTACTAGCATTACGAAAGTAATTTAAACAGTCGACGCATAAAGTTATCCATTACTCTCTTGATCCTGACGATACAATGGATCGTTTGTATTGTACAAAAAACGGTAACCCCAGTGGCGTATCGGTATGTAGCCTGTCCTCCAACATCTGTTGCAAGGGAATCCCCCTTCAGTACGCTCGGCTACATTGATAATGATGGAAGAAAAGAGACGTCTTACTGAGATAATTGAATCACTAACGGTTTTTAAAAGAAACATTGATTTGCTCTAAACTTGTACAGGCACAGCAGTTCATCCAACAATAGAAGAGGGACTTTGTTATCACAGATAGAACTGTACCACTAACAGTAATTACCTTTATTTACAAATTACAAGAAACATGGACTGTTTTGTTACTACATGCACGGTATGTCAGTATGTGAATATGTATATATTTTTTTCCATAAATGCAAACAAATAAATACAATAAGATTCATGTTTTTTTTGCATTATGTTTGTATTTGCATAATAAAATGAGCTACTATCTATGCAACACAAAAGATCTGAATCGGTATCTGAATCGGATTATTTTTCAATAAGGATCGGTATATCGGATCGGTATCTGAATCGGCTGGTGAATTTAGAATCGGGGCATCTCTATTGTAAACCTAGTGTAAGAAAAGTTTTTGTTAACACCCAGCTGGAAAATAACTATTCAACATGTATGGGAGCTGTATATTATTGGTTTCTCTCATTTTTCACTGTTTGTTTACAAACGGAACTAGTATGCGATTAGCTCTCTATTATGGCGTATGCATTACGTATCGCTATCAGTGTAACAGTCACATAATCGCCATTCCAAGGGTATTAAAGTGAAAGTAAACACATAAATTTAACATTGTTTCATATGATTGGTAATGCATCATACAACATTAATTGAACAACAAAAACAAAATTTCAGCAGATATTTTTACTGGTTCAGCAAGTTCAAACTTGAAAATTTATTTTGGCGCATTTACCTTGGATCATCACTGAGTCGTAATTCAGCCGTTTTCGGTAACATATCCTTAGTGAGATAACGTCTAACGCATTTGAATTTTTTTGTTTAGCCGCAATCAGTTAGTTACAATGCATAGATGTCATTTTGGTAGTTGCGAATCTGACACTAGAAGGCGTGGCCTAACTCCTTTTTGAGTGTCTTTGTCTCAGTCGCAAAATTTACCAAAATTGTGGCTGTCTAAGGCAAAGCGTGCCGATTTTACTTTTCACAGACTACCTGCTAGTGCAGTCGTGTGCATTAGGCACTTCCATGAGAGCCAGTTTTATTCTGAAAAATTTGGGACAACCACAAGATTAAGGATGAAAAAGGGAGAAGTACCATTTTCTCATGGTTTTGCACCATAAAGCAAGAGGGCATCATCGAACAGGAAAACCTCAGCTGTTAGTAATTTATAAATAATTTTAAATAAATGGTGTCATCCATCATATGTAAATGATCAAAAGAAGGCTTTCATAAAAATATAATACCATTTCTGCATAATTATAACCTGTTATTTAACTTCAAGACAAAAAAGTAATTTATGAAACAGTATTATTTTAGAAAAAACAGATATTACAATATTACATATAACTGAGCCAACTCTAGAGAAGTAAAATGGTTGTTATATACCACACAATAATTAAGCACAGTTGATAACATTATGCTAAAGTGTCCCTAGTTCAACCTCTTTGTATTGCTGCAACAAATATCTTTGAAATGAAGAAAAAACCCATTTCTCAATCTCCTTGCATGGCTACTATAACTGATCCTTCTCTTTAGGTTTGCTATATAATATAACAAGTATATATTAAAAGTCTATTTTGAATTGAATACCATTTAGACTTTCACGAAATCACTCACTTCTGTTTTTTGAAATTTAATCGGCATCTCAATTATTAGCTATAAACTTTATCTACACATAAATTTTTTTCCAAAAAAGGGATATGTTGACTAAACAGCAAAAGCAGAAAGTAGATCTGCTTTTAGGTTGAGACAAAGTTTCTCTCATCTGGCTGCTGCTTGGTAATTATCAAAGTATTTTTTGTTACTGAAACTACCCACTATTCAATAGACAGAACTAATCTGTTTATGCAATCATTTCAAAAACTACTCTATTTCAACTCCGTACTTTACCAGACAAATCCTTTCATAAATAAACCATGTGATGTCTCTCCTCTGAGTGGATACTACGGTACTTCAATTCCAAAAAATTCATTGAGTTAATCGATTCACGGCTATGATGGGAAATAATTGGTACCGCGAATGGAGATTGGTATTGCATATACATAATACTTTCCACAGACAGCCCGACATGTCTACTTTCCTTTCATTCAACATACTAAAGTTTCCTACTTATTACTTGATAACGCTTGAAAGCATCACATTTTGAGTTGGAGCCTTGTTGGTAAATCATGGACCGGTGCGGAAGATGTAATAAAGTTGTTAGTAAACTTCATCTTGCGGTTGAGTGTGATTTATGTCATAGATGGTGGCACTTACGCAAATGCGTTAAATCCATATCTGTTAAGGAATACCACAAAGCTGCAAAAATTGGACAGCATGATATTCAGTGCGAAAAGTGCCTCAACCCATTTCAAGTAAGAAAGATATGTAATAAAACACATGTGAGTTTGCAGTGTATATTTTAATTGTAACTACACATAATTAGAAGCTGTGATATCTCTCAAACTGGCTGTTTGCAGAAAAGTTCGCCTGTAAAATCTGTTACAATTACTATAGATGTTTGAAACCAATAAGGCTGTTTGGGTGAACAAAGGGCACATTTCTAGGTGAATTGTTTAGTTTTTATTTCATTCATGACCATCAATTAAAAAAGAAAAAATAGTTTACTATTGGCGACATGATACAATAATAAAATATATCATACGATTATTTACCAGGATGCTGATAACAACGTCCATAGATCAGAGTCCACAATGAGTGAAATTACCGTTGCACAGAACCTAACTATGAATATCTCATAAGTTTAAATTAAATAGGAATAATATACTGCAATGTCTAGAAACTGTTATGAAAGTTCCGGGTTAGAAACAGTTTGCAGTAAATGACATGATTTGAACCTACACCTTCTGTCTCTTTCCCATATAGTCATTACTAAAGCCTTGATCAGGTTGTCACACCTTTGTTTCTGATTTCCAATCATAATTTGTTTCATTCAAGTGAGTCTTTGAAGGAGATTTTACTTTAAATGATCTTTCAAAACTTTGTCTTGTGGAACTTTCTACCTGTTGTAAGTATTTATCATTACATTTAACATTTTTAGATGAACCATGCATTTTTATGCTGTTTTTATGTATTTTAGTGGTTTCTCCATGCTTGCAGGTGTAAATAGCCAGAGTCCATTCATCAGGTACATAGAAGGTAACAGCTCCTATTTCATTGTTTGTTTCTCCAACTACGCTGTCAACAGCAATCCCATCATCTTGGCTCCTCCAGCTGTAGACTCCAGCGGTCTGGCTATAACATTGGGATGTGAGCACAACTCTCAGTGCAGCAGGTCAAGCTGTTCATACGCAGATTTTTGTATAGACTTTTGGAGCAACTTTAACTGTACCTGCGTGTCAGGCTACACTGGACTAAGGTTGGTATACGCTTGTTCATCTATTATTCTTTATTAGAATGCTGGCAGCCCATGAGAGGTAGTCAGGTGTAATAAGTAGGTGCAAAATTATTATCAGCTGCGGAGAGATAGCCAAGTGTTGCCTTAGTAGTGCACTTGTCGTTGAATACGAATTTCTGGTTTGATTTTCATGTAGTGCAATATTTTTCCTAAAGCTTTTATGGTGGCTTCAGATAAATGAACGAACTGACCTGGCTCTTATATTCTGGCTCTTGTTCTTGGCTCGTAATTGTGCCCTGTATACAGTAAATTATGCATATAAGCATAAAAAGGATGTGCACAAATGTTAACCAAATATACAGGGTGATTAGTCCAAAACAGTCCAATGCATGCATTTAATTGAACATATGGTAATAACACTTACAATATGAGATATCTTATAAACCACTAGTAAGGCTTGCCCCAGTTTAAGCAGGTGAGATATATTAATGACTAGCTGCTGTGAATCATATAGAATTCTGGAATATAACAATTAGGTTCATTTTAGTGTCCACTTTAATAAATGTGCAAAGAGACATTAAAAAAGTGCAAAATTACATGTAAGTAGAAACAATGAACTTTCTATTAACTCGGATGTTCATTATGATGAGAAGTACAAAAACTTGCACAATCTCAAGTGATCCTTTGTGGTGCCTCACAAACCAGCTAATGGCCAGTGTTATAAGCTAAACTGTTTATATAAGCTAAATTCATAAATAATATCAATGCGTGTGACGAAAAGCGAAGCTTGCTAGTTTAATGAGATGTAATAACATTGCTTGCAGCAAGTCTGAAACACTAATAACCGCTCCGACTAATTTACATCATGTCTCAAAGCTGACAACTTCTGACCTTGTTACAATTACTGTAGATATGCTAGTCAATGTAAAAATAAAATGACAGGTTAGGACCATAAGGTTAGGACCAAAAGTCATTCATAACAAACATTTTAAAAATAATATCTGAGATGGTATTACTCTGGCAGTCAAATGCTTGGTGTAGCTACTGTTGCACAATTATTTCTAAATACGGAAAGACAATTGATTTGTATTAGTGATAAAGTGTCAGTATATGGTTTGTAAATAATTCTGTACAATTATGGCTCTAGTAAATATTAGAATGACTGAAGAGATCTGGACCATTTCTATATGCCGTTGAGCTTGCCACAGCGTTGTCACAGCTGTAACTTCACAACACATGTGAAACTAAATTTTGTTTCCGTGTATTTAATTTTTGGTGTGATGTTCTGTGAGTGCAGTTCATATCTACCGATCACGGGGTCATAAAAGTTCTATTAAAGTAGATGAGAATTGGAAGTTTTAAAAAATTTATGAAATGATTATTTCATATGCCTGCTTGACTCATAACCTTACTGATTTAGCACTTTACACAATATTGTAATAAATGCTGCCCTTATTTTACCACTCTGACTTATATACCTTATATACATTAGCCATATACAGTGCACCCTCGAGATACGATGTTAATTCGTTCCAGGGTTGGCATCGTATGGTGAAAAATTCGTATATCGGGGTATAGAGACCATTGTAATTAAACAATGCAAACACCTCCTGGTAAAAATCGTCAATTTTTTTTTCCAAAGATGTGTACATATTGACAATTAGCAACAAAATAGTATGTTAACTTTAGTAATTATGGTTACCCACAGTAACTGTATTGTATTTAGTGTATTTTAATGGTTATGATCTGCAATAAAACGCAAAATTATAATGTGTGTACCAAATGCAGTACGTACGGTAAGGAGTTCTCACCTTCATAAGGTACGCATAACATAAACTTTGAATTCACTTCAAGTAAGTTTAGCTTGCTAAACCTACACTTAAAACTAAGTTTCAGTATGTATCAACTTTTTATCACGAAATTTTATCCTTCAGCAGTTCTTATCTTCACTTTCACTATAAACTTTAGCCTATCTGTTTGGAACCCTTTTCAACCTAAATCAATAAGGCCGAGCGATGCAGTTATAGAAAGCGGCACCTCGCACACTTGACCATTTAATGGCTACCGAAAAGAAAAATAAAATTTTATTTTCTACACAGGACGTACATACCTTTGGAGTAACGTGGCTTTAGCTGGTACATGTAGCGAGTAAAGCAGAGATGAGGCAAAAGCGTATCAATGCTAATTATGGTGCTGTACACTTGAAAATAAATTTAAAACGTAATGAATTGGAATTTTTTAGCAGGCTAAAAGAAGTTGTCCATTCCTGTCCAATTCTTCTACCTTTTCTACGAGAAAATTGCTAGCTAGCGCTTGTAAAAGGATCCAGAGAATGTGGTACAGTAGTTTGTCTTGTATGAAATGTGCACAAGAATCAATGTAACCATACATACAAAGTTTGTACGTATTTATACCCTATGGGGGGACAGGGCTTTAGCAAGTTTCAGAAAGTAATGTGGATGCGTCAACTATCCCGAGCAGCTAGTTATATGCGTTACATACATACATACATACGATGAATTGTATTCACGTAGAAGATAACAAGCCCATATGCAAAGAATGGTTAAACAAGAGAATAAACATAAAATCAAAAGGAAACAAATAAAATATGAAAAACATGCCACGCAAGAGATAAATAATATATATTATACATGCATTGTTTTAATGTACCAGTCCACATCAGTAAATTAAACACATAAAATATTTCTGCGAATGCGGGGTGTCCTGTATCTTCTACATCCTCGCCTTTACTAAATGGTTGCTCTTTTTGTATGCTGATCGCGTGCATGACCTAGCTCATTCAAATCTTCAGTCGGAAGCTCTTTCTTGTGCTTGCTTTAATGGAGTTCTTGTTTTAATAATAATTGCAAATGTTGATTGGTTGCGATCATATTCCTTGGCAATGTTGATAATACGGGTCCCTTCTTCTTATTTACGACATCAAACTTTGTTGACATAGAAATCAATTTTCCTTCGTTTTGTAACGTTTGTATCGGTCTCAGATTCCATTGATAACGAATTAAATGTAGATACTTGTAGTTATATACGTATGCTGACTTAAAAGTTTATAGTAAAAGGTATAATAACGCTACAAATGAATATTTGCTCTCGCTTGCGCATTTTACACGAAATTTTCCATGCGGATATGAGAGAAGTCGATCATCGTGTCTCTTCTAAACGTTCTAAGAATGTTTTCGGCAAACCATATTTCGGCGTCTTTTTTATTTCGACGTGTGTTATGAGCACACCGTCGGCCAAATTTTAACTCGGGCGAAACTTTTCTCAAATTCGTATGGTGAAATAAAATTCGTATAGCGAGGTGAAGATATCACAATGTTTGACTTCGTAAGGTGAAAAAATCGTATATCAGGGTAATCGTATCTCGAGGGTGCACTGTATGTACATTTATATGAGGTATATATTTTATATTGCTCAAACATAAAATTAACCTTTCAAATTTTTTTAATAAAAATATGGCTTAATAAAAAAAGCGACGTTAGCATTCCTTCACCTGTTTTTTATTTGGAATTTATTTATCTTTCCAAACTTCTGACAAGGTACTCTAGAATTCAGCGACGTTTTGAACATCACCTCTATTAAAATGTCACTATAGAGAAGGTTTGAATCGTGCATTTCCACAGCGTTCACATAGAGGATTTATGGCACCAGTAGGTTGTTGAAATTCTGTTATATATTCTGATATTAAATGATGCCTTCAAATCCATTATTCTTTTTACTCTGCGCTTTTTTCAACAAGCATTTCTCTTCTGTCTGTTTTTTCCTCCTTTTTTGTTTCCTTTAGAACTTGAAGGGCTATATCAGAGTAATAAAATAGTATGAGTTACTTATTGACATGAAGAGACCATATTTTTATGAAGGACAATATCGTGAAGTTATCTATTTAAGCAATCCCTCAGAGATTGAGATCGTTTTTAAGAATATTATTGTACAAACAATGCTTCAATGTTTTTGGCTTGACCTATCTGGGTATAGTTGCAAGGAAACCTTGATAACTGGATATATGCTCAGTTCCTGAGCACAATTCAGTGTTGGATGACAACAGTCTTTGTTGGGAATTGAACTCTCATCTGTTTTTACAAGTCAGGCCTTCTGACCGCGAGGCCAGAACTGCTTTTTTGAAGTTACCACTAAGTACTTCAAGGTGGGCCCAAAACACATCCCAACCGAATAAGAAATTTGGCGGATATGAGTAGTTTAAATTATCTCCTTGATAGTCGATGCCTATATATTTATGTAGTGCATATCTTTTAAAAAGCTTTTTTCTTCATCCGACCTTACAGCCTGGTTCCCATAACAATTGCGAGACTCCGGCAGTAACTTGAGCAGCAAAACGCTGGCGTTGCTAGGCTTGGCGGCTGTTGTTCACATATAAGCTGCATCGCTAAACATAATTGCATAATCACATAAAATGTTCGCGAAGCATGCCGTTTTGATAATGCTGACCTTCACCTGTACAGTGCATTTCGTGAAGGTTTCCCCTGCGGATCTTTGCAAAATTTGAACAGCGTCAAACTCTTGCGCTGCCGCCGGTAACTACCGGCCGTCCTCGGCGCGTATGCTCCTATTTCACTGCTAACAGCCTGCGGTGCAGTCGCAAGTGCTTCGCGAAGTATATGGGAACCAGGCTTAACTCTTCGCCCACTGAGAACTCTTGTAGAACTTAAATGATCAACTTACAGTATTTAGACACAAGGACTAGCAATAAATAATATAAAATATTGGCTACTTATTTTATTAAAGAACAGGAAGTAAAGAGTGACATGCAGTGTCTGATAACATTGTAAGATTTTGCTCACAAAATTTACCGTTGAGATAACTTCAGCTAGTTTCCTTTTGAAATGGTTTATTCTTTATTCTAATTTACCAGCTCTTTACTAATACTTACTAATTATTAACAGTAACCATTATTAGTTGGTATATTTTAGTATTTTAAAAGTAGACCGGGAAGATTTCATCCTAACAATGATTCTTGCCATAGGTATTGTTGCTGGTAACGACGTGGTAATCAGAAATAATGTACCCAAATATTGATTGTTCAACAAATATCAAAATTTACTTTTTCTGTCTGAATGAAATTTTTTGCAGAAAATGGGTAGAATGCAGGTTGAATTTGTTCAATTTGTAAATGATTGTACAATTGAGACAATCAACTCGAGCAAATCGATTGCATCTTTTGTGGCAGTACAAGCTAGTAATAACTGTAGTAGCTGCTAATAACCAATGAGAGATGAGCCATGTGCATTTTAACTGTGATCAAGTTGTATCGATTTTAATTGTGAATTATTCTGGCAGTCGGATCACCTGAAACATTGAAAACAATCGTGAATAATAAAACAACACCAACACCATTTGATAAAATCTATTTAAATTTTGCACAAGCGCATCTTTTATTTTTAATACCATTGGAAATGTCTCAGTTTTCTAGAACTAAGTCATGAGCTGACAGCTTCCGTTGAATCAAACCTTGCTAGAACTTTTCAAGCGTTCATCTGTTTGCAAACCAAAGCCAAATGTGAGGAGGCCTGCCCTCTTACAATGATTACTACAGCATATGTACCTGTTGACACTTGTAAGCTTCCACACGTAGCAGGACAGTGAATAAATATTTTAAAATCATAGGGAATTATAGACAGAAAATATGTAGTATTTATACACGGAGGTTGTGAAAGGAATGAGAATAGATGCCAGTGATTAAAGTGATTGAGATGAGAATGGTTTATTATTGTAAACAATTCAATCTTTACTATAATAGGAGTTGTCTCTGTCTGTTCCAAGCTATGCTGAGACCATCAGGAACAAAGATTCCTCACACGACACTCGAAACCAGATGTCCGGCTGCCCAACTAAGCTTGCTACCATAATTATGAGTCACTCAACCACTCGGTTGCATTTTGGTATAATTGTGTGTATACTTATTACCCCTTACTCGTGATGCACATGACTGTCGGTGTTAGTACTAGTTTGTGATCATCGCTTCAAGTCTATTTCTTATTTTGTAGCCAACTCTCAAGAAAATCATGCTTTATAATTAATCACGCTTCTAGTATGAGCAATAGTTGCATTTGTCTCCCTTGTTAAGAGGTGATAGGCAAAGTAGGTATTGCCTCTATTTCGCTTGTCTTATCAAGGATAGCTGGAATATTTTGGTTCTGAGTCTATAGACCATCACTAGATATGGAGTAAGATGTATGCATGGTTTATGTTTTCTTTGGGTTGGCTGAGCTATCTATAAAGCTTTTGTTTTTATTTAAAACTTAGAATAAAAGTTAGAAGATTTGGGTAACAAATTTAATATTAATAAAGGTATATCTATGAGCACCCTGGTAATCCGGTATACCAAGAGGGATTGTCAGGTGTGGTAACCAATTTAATATTAATATTATAGTGTCAGTTTACTAAGATGAATGTTGCAGGTTCAAATCTTGTACAGTACAATCTTTTTTCCAATCTGGTGAAAAATCACTATATTGGAACAAATCACAATTATTACATATGAAAATCTCGTGAGAGATCTTCATGTGTACTAGTTATGTGCACAAGTATTCTCAAACGTGAAAAGGTGGCCATGTATTGCAGTTGGCAATGCAGTTGGGTTGAAATCTGAATACTTAAGGTGGATTTATCTGCAGTGCATTTTTTGTGTAATAACGCTCATAGCGTTGGCTTCAAACAGACAGACTCACCTCCTATTATAATAAACATTCTTATAATAAACAGTTCACATGTTTGCTACTATTGAACTAAGGCTATCTTATATGAATGCATTTAAATAAAAAAGTTTATAATTTAAGTTAGTAAACAGTTTAGTCAATATTTTAGCCTCTCTGATCAAGAGCTCCCTGTGTACCAGCAACGTCTGTAGTCCAGGTCCTTGCCATTATCACATAGAAAATATGTTTAATGCTCTTCTCCTTTTGATATTGACATCAGCAATTGCTGTGTTAAGTTTGTAGTGTTACGCCTCTCTATTGACATCCATTTTATTTTGTATTTGCTCATGATTGTTGAAGAAAAACTCCAAGTATAGCCTCAGATGCATTGCCATATATGTCTCAAATGATTTAAAGACAATTTGAATAGAATTTGTGACATTGTTTTTCTCTAAATGTTGTGTAAACATATGAGTAGCCAATGCTGATGATTGGCTGAAGATGATATCGTATATTTATCACTTTAATAGGAAGCGTGTTTGTTCAATGTGTAAATGATTGTGCAATTGAGACAACCAATCAGAGAAGATCAAGTGTGATTGCATCTTCTGAGGCAGTACAAGCTAGCAGCTGCTAATAACCAATGAGAGATGAGCCATGCACATTTTAACCACGATAGGTTTAGTCTACTCTAATTGTGAAATATCCTGGCTGTCAGATTACCTAAAACATCAAAATCAGTCACAAATGATAGAACAATACCCATACTTTCTGATAAAATATACTAAAATTTTGCACAAGTTTAACTTTAAACTGGCAGCCATATTGGGTCCCCGACAACATATTGCTTAGAGGGTTTAAATATTATTGTAGATCCAGTAATCTGTGATGTCTAATCACCACCATCAAAGTTGTTCACATTGCAAATAGTCTCGTGGGTGCCTGGCACACTATCAGGATAGTTTGACAGCATCAAACTCTCCCCAACACTTTCTGATAAAATCTACCAACATTTTGTGCAAGTTTATCTCGTTTTTAACACTGGTGAAAAGGAGTTGTCTTCCAGAGCTATTTCATTAGCTGACAACTTTTGTTGAATCAAACTTAGATTTTCAAGTGTTTTTGTGCTTGTAGAGTAAAGCCGCATGTGAGGAGGCCTGCTTACCTACAGTGATTACCACATCATATGTACCTGTTGTTACTTGTCAGCTGCCACTGGTGGCAAGGTCGTGAAGGAATAACTTGAGATCATGGGGAAATAAAGACAGATAATATGCAGTAATACCTAATATACCTATATACTGAGGTTGTGAAAGGAATGCAAATAGATTCCAGGGATTAAAATGATTAAAATGAGAACTGTTGAGTATAGTAGACAATTTGAGCTTTAATATATTAGGAGTTGTCTCTGTCTGTCTGAAGCCATTTTAAGAATGTTAGAAAAAAGTTTCTTCAAACGGCATTCGAAACCAGATATTCAGCTTCCCAATAAAGCTTGCTACCGTCTGTGCCACTCGATCACTTAGCTACATTTATGAATAATTGTGTGTATATTTATTACATGTGACAACATCTCATGGTGCATGGCACTGCTGGTGTACCAGTTTGTGATCATCACTTCATATCTGTTTATGCTTTTATAGCCAATTCTCAATAAAATTATGATTTATAGCTATTCGCCCTTCCAGTATGAACAATAGTTGCATTTGTCTTGTATATATTACTCACCGTGTTAATTGTTTGGACTGATTTATGCAATGTGAATGGAAAAGTGAACTATATATTTAAATGTGACTACAGTTAAGAAGTTTAGATAAAAGATTGCTTCATGCGGGGTTTGAACTTGTGACATTCCATCTGGTTGACCAATACCTTAAGTTATCTTGCGCACGACTGTAAAATTATTGTAATAGCACTCACAGCATGGCTAGAAACAGATAGACTCACATCTTGATCTGTCTCTGTGATCAAGGCCTCATTGCTCACCAAAT
This sequence comes from Watersipora subatra, assembly GCF_963576615.1. Lineage (NCBI taxonomy): Eukaryota > Metazoa > Bryozoa > Gymnolaemata > Cheilostomatida > Watersiporidae > Watersipora > Watersipora subatra. The sequence goes on from NC_088713.1 coordinate 23,389,736, forward strand.
GCGATGTTTTAATCTAGTTTTTTGTCCCTATGTTGAAAGGATTTTTACCGCTTTTTTCCTTTTGGTATTGGCATCAGCTGTTGTTGTGTTTATGTTTGCAGTGTTACCCGTCTCTGTTGACATCTATTTTATTTTGTATTTGCCAATGATTGTTGGAAAAAAACTTTAAATTTAGTCTGAGATACATTGATATATTATACGTTTCAAATACTCTATAAAGAGCTTGTAGAAAAGGTAGAATTTGCGCCATTGTTTTTCTCTTACTGTTGTGTAAACATATCTTAGTAACCAATGCTGATGATTGGATAAATAAGATGTCGTATATTTATCTCTTTTAAACTTAAACAACTGTTAGATACGTCATTTTAAGGGAAGTCTGAATGTTTTAACTGCTACCAAGTTTTGTCAGTTTTAATCTTGAAACATCCTGGCACTCAGAACACCTAAAATAACAAACAGAATCTCACAGGAAAAAAGAATATCTATACTTTCTGATATAATCTACTAGAATTTGATGTGATCACATCTTTAAGGATCAGAGATTTTTGAGTTTTAGTTTATTCTAACACCTCGACAGCTGTATTGGCTGAGTGGTCAAGAGTGCCTGACATGCGATTAACAAGTTGTAGTTTGGTGTCACTAATTTTAAGTTGTAGGACCTTTTATACCACCAGAAAGGTGGTAAGAAGTACATCTTATCACATGTTGCTGTAGTTGTAAAAGAGATCTACTAAAACATGATTGTAACATGTAGTCTTGTCGGCACAAATATTGATTTTGTAGGAAACTTTTTGTTTCCAATAGCTATAACAATGATTCACTTTTTATTGTTGTAGTTTGGCAAATTCAAATACAGCCATAAAATCACGAAAAAATCACCAAATTAAGTATATATGGCCAAAAAATAGCAGCTGTGGCCTTGTGGTCTAGCACGCTTGACCTACAAACAACATATTTTGATGTCAAAAAGTGATCGAAAAGTGTCACTGCTGGTAACAACAATGGTAATTTTACCTTAAATTACTGCAACTGGGCATGTCTCAAGTATTGGAGGTTTCCTTGCCGCTGGGTTCATACATGTTCAGATAAGCAGGTTTGTTCACCAATGCTTTCAAAGGTGAACTTCCAATAAATTTCTTTTGGTTTCAATAGAAACTTTTGTATTTTTTTATTATTTGCGATTGTTTTTCACGCTTGGTGCGTCCTGACTTGGAAAATGTTTCAAAATTAAAATATACCAAACTTGATCGCAGTTAAAATAATCAGAAGATAAATACATTCTAAATGACATCACTAATTGCTATTGTTGAGACAGTTGATATCGGCTTTTGCATTGAAGTTGTGGCACTACGTGTTTCTATGTTGTTAATCTCTTTACTACTATAGACATTATACTGACACTTTCAAATGATCGGAACATTTTAGCCGCAATCAAGTATTGTAGATTTTAATTATAAAATATCGTTGAAGTCAGGTCACCGCAAACATCAAAAATAATCTCAAATGGTAAGAAAACACCAATAATTTATGTTAAAATCTGCTATATTATTTGTACAAGTTTATCTTTAAACTGGCAGCAATATTGGGTCCCCACCAGCATATTACTTAGAGAGTTTAAGCATATGCAGAAGAGCAGCAGTGATAAGATGTGACCTCGATAGATGCCTCACTTGATTCTGACACTATAGTCAACCTTTTGCTATTAGCTGTCAGTTCCGTTTTCGGTGGGTCATCAACATCTTTATGAACTCCGCAAGGGCACAGTGAACATTGTACAACCTTATGCACTGAAGGGTCCAACTATAGGCCTTGATAGATGCCTTAATTGATTCTGACACTAGTCAGCTTTTTACCTTTAGCTGTCAGTTCCGTTTTCGGTGAGTCATCAACATCTTTATAAACTTCGCATGGGCAGAGTGAACATTGTACAACCTTATGCACTGAAGGATCCAACTATAGGCCTTGATAGATGCCTTAATTGATTCTGACACTAGTCAACTTTTTGCTATTAGCTGTCAGTTCCGTTTTCGGTGGGTCATCAACATCTTTATGAACTCCGCAAGGGCAGAGTGAACATTGTACAACCTTATGCACTGAAGGGTCCAACTATAGGAATTGAGTCATAGATCTTTCTGTAGTCAATACAGGCCATAGAAAAATTGTGTGTGTTGAGTCAAAATTATTAGAATCAAGGGAAGTATGAGTGTACTTTTTATTAGAGCTGATGTAGTTCTAAATATATATTTTACTTTGAGGCATTTAAACTAAGCATTGTGAATTATTGTAGATATTGCAGAGTTGTTATGAAATTATAATTCTTCCATAATTACTCTAGTAAATGAGTTACTATATTATTTGTATTTATCTAACATTGTGATTAAGATAATTGCAGTTACTTGACATTCAGAATGTGGTTTAGCTAGCCATCGAGAGAATAACCAGGGTAAATAGCCATAGGGAGAATAAACAGGGGGAAAATTAATGCCACGAGTGGGTCTTGAACCCACATACTTACAGAACACTGAGAAGATATAATTTTTATACTCCTTACTTTTATAGGACACTGAAGGCATTTGAAAAGAACTGTCAAAACTGATAAATGGGGCAATTGATTCCCAAAGGAGAAATGACTGACTTGCGTTTAATCAAATTTGTTTAATTTCTACTTCAAATAGCTTGTTGTTATTTAACAAAATAGCGCTTTTGTACATTTGATGAAAATTAACTTGTGTTATTAATGTACATGTATAATTGTATACTTTCTTTGCTTTGGTATTTTAAGGTCAAACATAGACTGTAGAAACCAATTTATCAAATATGCTTCTGTTTGTTTTGATCATTTCATAAGTAGATACACGAGATATATCAAAAGCAAGATGCCCAAACCCCTGGTTAAGGAAGGTCCCTAGCTCGTCCCTTATTGCTAGCTTTCAGTTTATAGGCTACTATGTAATGTAGGAATGCCTCTATAATCATGAGCCTTGTTATGCACTTTACTGATAGCACTGATTGGGGAGGCAACTGCTATTAACCATTTCCTGCATTTCTGAAACTGACTTTAGTACTGGTATCAAGAACTAACAAGGAAATAATCTCTTTACTACTGCTTTCTAGTAGTAACCAAGTTTTACCCATTCTCTTACTTATGTTCTAATCTAGTTTGTGATGAAGATGTTATATAACAGGATTAGCTGTGTGTGTTAAACTCTACCTTCTGTAAAATATAATTATTGCGTTTTTCAAGCTGATTAGCAGACTTCACGATCAAACAAGTTTGTCAGCTGACATATAATAAAGGTAATGGTACATTTCCTCTTGTCTCCAACGACTAACTAGTTAACACATTTCTCCCCATAATGAATGGATAGATACACTGGTTGTTGTTTAAGGTCTCTGATAATATGCTAGAGACTTCATGAGCATCATACAGTGGCTACATGCTGACCAGTTAACAATATCTGTTCTGGCTGTATATTAGTCAATGTAGTTACTAGTAGCCACTACTATAATCTATTGGTAAGTTTTCTAGTTTGTTAAGTAGGGTTCTCTGTCGACCACTACTACTACCTAACATGAGAAAATATGATGATAATTCGGAGTTATCTTTTCTTTGTCAATATCTATGTTGAGCTAACACAGTAATTATTCGATTATACTATTCTATTACCTAATATAACTAATATTAACTAATATAACATTTTAGCACTGCACAAATATGGTTGTTACACTTGTTGCTGGATTTTTACATCACATATTAATTCTCTTTAGTAGATTTGGCAAGCCTCCAGACAGCAAGGCTATAATAAATTAGCTCTATACAAATGTTCTTGTTATACACAGGGTCGGGTGTCAATCAACAAGCTTTCTTCTAGTAGAGTTGGCAAACTTCCAAAAATTCAATCGGCTGCGAAGAACAGTTTTGTCTTGATTAATAGTTTGTTAGCTTTATCATTCTTGGTTACTATTTAGGAATTTAGGAAAAAAATTATAATAGGCTAGCTCTGTGATCCGACCTTTTAACTTTTCCTACAGACAGATAATAGTCTCCAGTAAACAGATTACTGTAATTGAGTGTATCTATTCTCATACTGATTGTTCATGATGAAAACTATGTTACAACATACTACATGTGCTAATAATCATATGCACTTATGTCTGTTTTCTGTAACCTGCAGTTTTTTTGTATCTACCTGCAAACATTCACAACATTCAGTATAGCAGGGCAATTCTATTAGATGCTTTATAACTTTTCTAATTGCTTATTACCAGCTTTCTTCTAGAAGGTTTGGCAAGCTTCCAGGATGCGTTGGATTTCATTTCTATGGATGTTTATCAAAGAAAGTTTGAAGAACTCGCTGACTGGTCACCTAGCGACATATTCTACTGCCCTGCTATGATAGTCTCACATTTTCTGCCCAAAGACAATATAATTTATTACAAACCTTTAAATTTAAAAAACGCAGAGTAAAATATCCAAACAAGTAAAAAAATGAGACATTCTGGTCTACAAATGCCTGAACCCAGCCTCAAATATACCAGCATTCAAACACCCCAACACATAAAAACTAACATACATATTCAGGCACTACAAGGATGCATGGAGTTGTCAACATGGATACAAATAACACGATATGTACACACATGCATGTATATATACTTATACACTCCAACACTGTGGTATATGTACCCTGATTGCTTAGCATACAGAGAGTCATATACAAGTAGAAACACACATTTTATACTCACACATATTCAGATGCATGCAGACATATGTACATATAGCAAGGATTACATACAGTCATCAAGAACATCTAGTAATATAATAATCACTAGTAATAATAGAAGGAATCAACATGTTTATAATCAACTCTCTCTAGTTATTAATTATGTCATCTTGTAGAAAGAGAAATTCCTGCTGTTGTGTTTAGGAACCAGGAGGGTGGAGTCATATACCTCCAAGGAGAACACACTATCTCCCGCTATATCATCATGTGCCATCTGAGAGACTATCTTCCCTACAATATATAGTAATTAATACACAGTCGGATTTTCACAGATGTATATTAGCTACACATGGACACTGCTGTCAGCCAGGTTTGCTAGTTAAAATAGAAAAAACATGGAGGCAGCATATAATTTGACATGAAATTACATGATATATTTCAAAGCTACAAATGATTGGCTTTCTCGTAGCGCAATAATAGCCATTATTACAAGGAATGCTGAAAGAAGGGGGTTCAGCAGATCCCTCCCTTACATGCTGTGACCAATACTCTATTTCATTTTAGGACATATTTTTAAGACAAAATATTGATATTTATCCCTGCTATATTACATATTGGTAAGTTACTGATACACACTTTCTTGTTGTTAATAAAACACACTGCTTTATTTGTCTTTTTCTTTATTTTTATATTTTATTTTTTAGAAAAAAAAATTAAGTCTATCAGCCCCTTGTTATGAGTCTTTCATTCATTCGTAAGACATAAATTTTAACACAGATATTGTCCTGCAATAGGATCTCAGTCTACCTTCAGCAGAGGCACAGACTACTATTCATTACTCCATTTAAAATACAATATACACAATATATGACAAGCCCTTTTGTAGCTAAATGATAATGATTTTTGGAGCTCAGTCTATAATAGAATAAAATGTAAGTCAAGGTCTTTCATTAACTAATTACAAAATACTTTTGTTTCAACAAAAGTATTTTAATAACATCCTGCAATATGAACTCAGTCTACTATATGGTATTATATATGGTACATTCAGTGTAAGCGCAGCTTATGATGCAGTAATATATTATAGATTACACTATTATATGGCTCAACTCTTTGTAGCCATACATACCTTTTAAAGTGTTTTTGTTTGAAAAAATAGGAGCTCAGTCTATCATAGAATAATGCATATGACACCCTTAGCAGGAGCTCAGTCAATCATAAACTATTTAATATGCTAAAAATATATGGTTACCCTCTGTGTAGCCATTTACATATTTTAATTAAAATATATCCCTATAATATAACAATATATAATATAATAACCCTGCATCATACTCATAACTAACCTGTAGTAGAGTTAATGATGTAGATAGTCTTGTTGTTGTGTGCACCCAGTAGAATATACTCTCCATATCTAACCAGCCCTTGAGGGTTCTTTACTTCAGTGAGAGTCCACAGGACTCCCTGGGTGGTTTTGTCTATTTTAAACACTTTGGAATGTGCGCTAGATGATATTATGAGAGAGTTGTTGTCAAGGGCGAACATTCTGACAGCGGTGCTATCAGCGAGAAGAGGACAGGGAGTATGATGTAGAACTTGACCATCTAAGGAGTACGTAGTGATTCTGGTGTTGGATGGGTCTGTGATAAGAACCTTGTCTTTAATTATCACCATGTCAGAGAGGGAGCGATGATAAGTATGCTTCCAGCTGGTGATCAACTCCCCTGACATGCTGTAGACACCAACTGTATGAGGACTGGTAAAGGATAAGGTGTATATTCTTTCCTTGTAACAAGTGACAGAATTTACTTCAGCGGAGGTAGAGATGAACTTGTTGGTGATCTTATTATTAATATCTACTCTGCTGACTGTCTTATCATATAGCCCAATATAAGTATTACCCTTATAGTGGCAGATGGAGAAGGGACGGGCTGGTAGTTGTATGGAGGACAGTTTGGTGAGGGACTTAGGGAGTTGAACAGGTGGAGTCTTTTGTTCTTCAATGATGATATCATGAGAGGAGGTAACTTCTAATTCGATATCTCTCCTCTCACCTGTAGTATATAGAGTGTACATGTGACTACCAACAGATACTAAATATTATACACAGAAATATTGTACTTGAGAGAAAGATATTAGCTCATAGTAGTCAAGATTCTAGTTATATCACCATCTTTACATTGTACTGAGTGCAACTATAAAATTATGCTCACAAATTTTCCTCTTCTTTGCATGACAAGTACTGTAGTAGATTAAGGAAAGGATATTTTATCCAATTAAAAATAACTCAACAGTCAGCCCATGTGACAGCGCTGCCATACTGTACAACTATAAACTAATAATTAGTTATATAATACTAATATCAACTGCTTTCAACAGCATCCTATATTAACCATTGTTATATGAATTACTTGGAGGTATGCCAACCTGGCTCTTTTACCTAGCTATTTCTCAGCTAAACACCAGACTATTAACTATTATTATGATTTTATATTAAGAATATCTCAACTATCGATATGTCAAAAAATTAAAATGACAGAAGGCTGAAAAAACTTCAAACATCAGAAATAAAGAAGGGGTGGCTCATCATATACAGTAGCTCTGAGGTTATGAACCTAATAGTTCTGCTCAGGAACAGTCTAAATCATTAAAAAGTCAATAAAAGTTGTAGTTTTATAGTCTTTACATATTTGTACTTAGTCAAAAAACTTGGTAATTGTTAATAGCTTTGTTAATAATGGTTTATTAGATTCATTCATGAGTCATCAATAGAGTAATCCTCTTTTTAATTTAGTACAGTAGGAAGTGACAGGCAGCAGTTAACTCTATGATCACAGATACAATTTTGGCTTAATGATCGCATGAACTTATGGATGTATTTTTGATATTTCACACCAGCAACCCACCAGGGCACATGCTTCAAAATCAAGGCTTCCATGCCAGTAGCAACCTGATATGTATTTTAATGTAAGAGCTAACAAAATTTTCCCTTTTCTAGCCAAAATTTTCAGATTCTAGATACAAGCTTTACAAGAATTAAAAAAGACATAAATTTTATTCAAAATACTAAGAATGTGCAAAAACAAACATGTACTAAAGTACAGGCAGCACAGTGTGATCACTCCTCAATGCTCATAGAAAATGTATACATCTATCTTCAGTTATTCATACCTATCTGCTTTAACTGTAGCTGGTCTGTGAGTTCGAACTTTGGCAAATGCTCCTGGGTAATTTTGTCAAGCTGAGCCTTTAACTCCTTGAATCCTCTCACAATCGCCGCCTAAACATAGAGTTATTCTAATAGAATCAATAGAAGAAGGACAGAGATATGTAATGTATAAATTGGTAAACTTACAATAAGTGTATCTATAGGAGAACTGCCATTACTAAATATAAACCCTGACAAGTGGTGTCTGAGGAACAGGACTGATGGTAGATAAAGCAGGGATAGAAAGACTGAGAGTGTAGACTAAGCAGTGGAAACATACAAGTAAGGAGAGCTAGTAGACAGCTCACGATGTATGGTACAATAATAATAGCAAGTTCATAGACTCAGATACATTGAAGGAATGGAAGGAGCAGACAGCTGATAGTATGAGGTCTGTAGGTTATGAGACATCAGTCTAGTAGTCTTATGAAGTGGATCAATCTGACTGAGCAGATCAATTGATCATATGCAGCAGATATGTTGACACACAGATATGAATACACTGCACAAAACTGACAAGTACAGAAATAGATGTCAATAGATACATGTACAAACACAACTATCCACACATGCTCAATAATATATATGTATATCAACACAACCACCTCAAACACCTCAAGTACATTACTACACAAGTACTGGTACATACATGTTCACCAACATATTCACAAACACTCACATACAGCTAGTACAATAGTTCATTCACATTACTGAACTCCTGAATAACAATACTGCTTAATAACTTACTGGGGGATGGCTCTTGGTCCCAGTTTCAAGCAGCTCTTGATGGGTTCTCAGGCTATTCCACTGCTTGAGCAACACATCTTCGACAAAATCCGCAATTTTAGTTTGTGATCTCTGGCGGTTTTCCAGCACCTGTTTCACAAGTGTGTCATATTTGACTTTAACCGCATTTAGCTGTGACAGAAAATAGTAAATGGAAATAAGAGAAAAGCTAATAATCAGGAGTTGTAGCCTCCTTGTCATACTAACACAATTGCTTCAGTATCACAGCAACTACTTGGTTAAGCATGAAGAAGAGGAGATAAGTTAAAACAAAAACATAACATCCTTCAGTAGTTATACAGTGCATAATAAGGAATAGGCTGCTTTTTACTGAAATAAAAAAAATTAGATGGAAAATTGTGCCATAGATCCCAATTAGAGACATTATAAGGTGGGATATTCACTCTATAACAAAAAAAATTATCAGATTCCACCAATATCTTGCTGTCCGCAAAAGTCAGCGTGACTGCTCTTGCTGCAACCACTCATTCAAAATGATAGTTTCATAAAACACCAGCTTGTTTCAGTGAATACCAGAATAATTACTCCTAATATACGCTGCTTTTGCAGTTTCTTAACATGTTTGTTGATACAGTAAGTATCTAAAAATGTGCAGTCAATAGAGTCCGTATTAGTTACCTTAATAGAGTAACTGATAGAGTTTAGGTACTGTTTTTACCAGCATGAAACCTTGTAATAAGAATAATATAGACAAACCTGACTCTCTCTGGTTTTACGAATAAGCTGAAGCATGCTTTCTGTTTTAGCATCATAGTCCGACTGAACTTTGGATACTTCCTTGAAGAGTTTTTCATATTCCTCATCCTTCTTCCCACTCTCCGCTGTTATCATAGTACTCAGGAGGGAGGCAGCCAGATCTTCCAGCAACTGGAAGTCATGTGGTACACCTGTGGAATATTATCTTAGCTGTTAGTAAGAAACAAATCAAACAGGAAGTATGAATATGATACAAACCTCTTGATGTTAGACAGAATGCAGATGTTTGCGTAGCGTCATCTATACCAAACTTTGATCACTACCTGCTGACTATGAGTGTTGAAATAAGTTCAGCTAAAGAATGTATAAATATGGTGTTTTCCTGTGCTAATCCAGACACTTGAAATAGTTCAGGGAGGTCAACACACCTAACCACTTTTCCATGTAATAATTGTTATAAGACAAATAAAGCTCCTCAATCGAATGTTCTCCCCGCTGTTAAAACTGCAAACAATGAATCCATTAAACAAATTAAACGAGGAGAAAAAATGAAACATACTGAAAGGCAAATAGGAGTAACTGTGAAATTCTAGTAATTTGTCAGACAAGTATGTGATATTTGTCTTTGACATTTATTTTAGTCAACTTTCATCAAGACCCTTGCAATATAAAGTGAATATTTTAATAACTGATTTCAATAATTTTATTAGTTACTGAAGTGTTGTCAGGATAACACAGTTTTATTTTGAAACAGCCAACTTTTAGTTCAAAGTCTAACATTTTTAATTCAGAGCAATTTGTGCTGCTTCATAAAATATACTAACCGATTATCAGCCTATACCAATCATGACAAAGCATCAGATATGAATATGAAACACTTCTGCCATGTGCCAATATACAGGTATTCTCCACTAGTATTAGCTACAGCGGACCCACTACAAATTTGCCTACTGCAGTGTGCCTTCTGGTTACGATGACACTACTCTATGATATTTTGCCCTATGATGTAGACCTCGATTAATTTTTTGCCCTCTCTAGACAAAATACTTTTCGCCAAACGATAATATCAAAAATTTCTGTCGAATTTCAAATTTGGCAGTTGGTTTGCTGATTACGTCAGAATAATACTAGTGTTCGCTAATAGCATCAGCAACACCCCCCATGCTGATGAGTTAACTGATGGGTTACAGTGTTAACTCAATGAGCTTACCATTATCACATCTGGTTAAATCTGTGACACATTTCATACAGCTGATGGTATGGCAGACCTTGCATCCCACCACTAGTGGCTGATTACCATGCTTTGTGCAGATGTCTGGAAGATGGGGGCTTTCCTTTGATAAATACTGACCCAGGGGAATTGTATGATGGTCTTCAAATACATCATCATGTTGCTGAAATAAAGCCAAATATGTTACAACATAATACCAGGCTATAGACACTGGTGTGTGGTCATCAATTAACCCATCAAGTTGCTAGAAAAAAGGAGCGTGTGGTTGCCATAGAATTCCTAATTTTGTAATTGGTCAGGCAAATGAAAGATTCGAGAGGTCGGTGACAGGCCTTTCCTAATATAAATTAAAATCAAGCAATATTTAAGGATACTTTTGGATTATCTAGGTAGAGAAGAGAAACTATTGAAACTCAGATAATACATTGTGATGTCTATCGCTACTGCTCACAATTGTAACATATTAACATTCATATGCTATGTTTATAAACTATAATATAGCATAATCACTATTCATAGCTTTGATACCTGTGTCTATAAAATCCACTATTGTATCAAGGAGTGATGGAAAGTTGTCAAGTGCGTATATAAATAAGCACGTATAGAGGCAAACTATGGTGCACAATTTGTATCCCAACTGCAGTTACATAGAAATACAAAGCGTAGTATTATCACCTCTAATATACTGACTGCATATTATGCTTGCATATTATGTGGTTGTGTCAAATTTGAGTTGATTTTAAAAGAAAATATTTTTTGTCTATCATTTGATATGTTGTTTGTTGTTTTAGGCGATCTCATTGTCAAGATATATGAATCTTAAAACTAAAAAAACTTGATAGCGGTAAAAATGCGCAGACCAAAAAACATGCCCAAGCTTGTCCAAAATGATGTAACGCTTAATAACTGTCTCTATCTCTCGTATTTACATTGGCTATACTATTGCAATAAAAGTATAGTCCTACACGGATCTATTGGCATATATTTTATTTTGTATTTGCTCATGTTGGCTAGAATAAAATTTTAAATCCAGCTACAGATACATTTTTATGAATGTTTCAAATACCTCAAATAAGGGAAAATGAAAACTTGTCATATTAACTTTCTCTAAATACTGTAAGTTTGAGTACCTACTACCAATTCTACTGGTCTACGGTAATTAGGTCATCGAGTTAGCTTATTTCATCACAGCCTTTGTATCGGCTAAGTTTTCAGTTGCTACACGCACGCCGGAAACTAGCTATTAAATAAAATAGACACGCCGCCATCTTTAGAAATAACATGTTCGAATATTTGGCAAAACCAACTGCATCCCAAAAAGTCAGGTTTAGTCTACGTTATATAGTCATTATTAGTATCAATTTGTAAAAAATTTTACTGGTCCCATTCGATTAGTTAATTCAAGTACAAAACAAATGGTTTTATGAGTTGACCAAGGTAGTGAACGCAAAACAACGTCAAGTTCGTTGAAATCGATTAACCCACCGATTCTGGCAAAGGGTTGATAAAACCATTCCTGCACCTGGTTGGCGGTTTGTGGACTCAGCTGTTTTCACCTAGTAAGGTGGAGCATAAAATCTTTTGAATTTAATATTTTGTCCATTGGAATTGAGTCGAGCTATTCAAAAGTACTTGTCATTAGAGCTCTGATTGTCTTCATAAATCCTTCTATTCGTGAAGATTTCAGCACAAACGATAACAGGGCTATAATGTATTCAACATTTTCTGCAAATCATGTTTGCATTGCCTTCAACAATAATATTTTATTATATAATTTTTACAAGCCAAATTTACAATTTTTTTATTATTGTAAAGCTAAGAATTGTAATGTCAGAGACCTTAATTTACTACGTGTGTATCTCTTACATACCTCAAGGTGCTTCATGCAAAACTTTCTGGAGCAATCTGTGCAATATTACACAGCCTGATGCTTGTTTGGACCCTTCTTGACACAAGTGTCACATAATTGTGCATTATCAAAATCTGGTAGCATTTCAGGGGACATTTTATACACTTTGCTAAAAATCAGAAATGGTAAAAAAATACTTTTCAAATATAATGTAATAAAATAACATTATAAACACTGTTACAACAATATATTATGTCATCCTATAAGTTTATTAGGTACTTGCTCAAATAGATATGCTATTATAATAAAACTATAATGGGCAGCTCAATTCTTATCAATTTAGATCAATTTGCTAATGAAATAATATCAATCATCTATAATATTATTAACCATCTTTCATCCATCTGTTGGCTGCTATTAATGTCACAAAGCAATATTTATTCCCTGATTGGTACAATTATTTAAAGATTTGGTAGGCAGCTGATTAGCTCAGTTGGTTAGAGTGTCAGCCTGATAATCAGCATGTCAGGTACTCAAGCTCCATGTTGACCAACATTTTAGTCATCTCATAACTTGTGTGTACATAATAATGAGATTGACTGAAAGTTGGCAAAATAAAACAACTGCCAAACAAAAATAAAAATGAATCTCCAATAAGTTAACTTCAGATTAAAGTTACAATGGAAGTTGTAGTCTGTCTATAAGAATTATGAAAAAACAAACTAATTTCGACCGATCGACTTTTTGTAAATACTTTCTCATTCGTTCAATAAAAATATGTAGAAATGATAGGCATGATAGCTATCTTCAGCTTGCGTTTTATCAATATTCAACACATCGCGTTTGTATGTATTGTCAGCTTTTTGGGTCTATTCAAATCAAACAAATGCTAACTTACTAAAACATGTAAAGTAACTAACAACCTGTCCTACTAGTTGTTATCCCTGAAGAGTAAAATGATTGGATGAAAAACTTCAACAACAATAACCATTTAAAGCGTTCACATGATCAATTATAGAAGAATGTTCATTTTTTCCAGTTTACTCTCAGATGTTAAATATTTTTAATGTTAACATGATGGTATTGTTGAATATTACTTACCCGCAACTTTGCAAACCACACCAGAAAATGTCATTCTCTTTGTAGTGTGATGTAAGGCAAGGCATGCAATTTATGTGCCCGCATGGCAGCTTCTTCGGATCAACTATTTTATCATTTTTTAAACCGCAAAACTCGCATTCGATGTCCTCTGCTGCGGAAGCCATTGCTTCAAAGAAATAACAACAATACAAGATAATTTAAAAGCTCAAAAGATGCAAATTTTTAATCCTTGGAATTAAATTTTAAGTGTTACATTATAAAAATGCTATTAACACAAATAAGTGTTGGACCTAACAAAAAAACTAGTGCACATCAATGCCATTCCCCAGAAATGTATTAGAAAACTCTTCCTTATCGTTATAGAAAACCATCCCATTTTCCGCAGAAGGGAGCAGAAGTTGAAACAGTTCCTACCAGTTTTGTAATGATTAACTGATAGCGTTTTCATACTATTTGTACTTATAACAAAAATATTTCATTTTTGGTAATAACCCTGGATATTTTATAGCTAAAAACACGGTTTTGGAGACTAGCGAGGCAATCTTGTCTTCGTGACCATAAAAGGTAACTTCTATGGTGGAACAAAGATGTATAAATTACCAATAGAAATCCTGTGGACAAAATAACATCTGAATGTGAGAGGAATCTTTAGTGGTATTTGCTACATGTAATACATTAAAAAGGCACATTATAACCTCAGAAATGCTCAAAATCATATTGATTCACAGTAAAAATAGGATAACTCCTATTAGTACAAACTGAGCTTGTCCTGACTAATCAGCCTACAATTAAAAGGTAGATGATTGGTTTACCAAAGTGGTGATTGGCAGCTCTTGACATGACAGAATGAAATTAATTGCACAAAAAGTACCAATTTCTTAAAAAAAACTTGTGCCATCTAGAATGTTCTATAAAAAGCTGCACTCATGTCTCTAGAATGATGTTGATGAACAAATTCAAAATTTCTTTTTCACACTTTTCTAGATAGTACTTGAATACACGCCTAACACAGGATGAGTAGTTTGCCAGTAAAACCAAGTTTTGTTCCCCAGTGTGAAATAGTTTGTTGTCGGCTTATCTTATCACATTAAATAACAAGGCTGCTGCAAAACGTTTAGTTTTTTTTATAATAAAATACAAGCTTTTGAGCCAGCAATGCTTTCAGCATAGTTAGCAAACAAAAGCAATATATGTACTTGGCCAAATTTTAATAATTTTCGGTAATATTTTGGTATGAAAATGTCTCCATAACGCGAGACAATCGGCGAGGGAAGCCAGACCACAAAATAAGCATACAATATGTACAAACAACAAAACACCCAAGTCAACAAAGTATACAATGACTAAAATCCTAACAAAAACCAATTGAAAATTCTGAAAAGTGAAGGAATCAATCATAGAAAAAGTCAATCGCCCTACTGAAGATCCACCACAAACATCGGAGACGAATCAGATGATTACACGCGGATGACTATATCGATTACATAGTGCTAAAACTTATTTAAGGTCAACACCTGTACAGCTTATTGCATTCTATAACCGTAAATCGGTTGAAATGTTCTGAACACATCGGTGAAGGCTTATACTTACTGCTAGAGCTTTCAATCCGAAGGAATTCTAACGTTCCGCAAACGTTTCTACAACAATAATGCTACGGACAAGCGTTTCCCAGCAACAAGGCGGAAGTCATACAGTGTTCGATACCGTTTGCGACAATCCTTTAAACGAAATTGCTGCGCATGTGCAAGAAGTTCATTGTTGAGATACTGATTAGTCTAACGAAACGTCAACAAAAACTAATCCTGTTAGACGTCTGATCATAATTTGTGTTTTAGGAAACCAGGACTACGTTTGAGGGCGAGCTGTATTTTTGCGTTATGTAAACGACCGCAAAACGACTGTTCGAGCAATCTGTTACTAGGAGGTACCTTTCTCAAACCCGTGGACATCCGTTGGCCGGTCATCTGCTTACAAAAAGCGCTGCTCTCTTTCTTGGAATTCGCTGTGAACCTCACAAATTAATACATGCAAATTTTGTAAAAAAATAAGCTAGTTTGCGATAATAACATTGAATGTCAATCGTGATTTGGAAAGAGTAACGGATAAAAAAGTAAGTCGGTCTATTCTCATAGACTTCCTAACCTTTTCTTCTTGGGTATACGCTGTTGTATTTTATCGTGGTTCATTTACAATTGATTAGACATTTACTGGGTACATGCTTCGTGAATTGTTATCCAAATGCGTATGCATGTTTTGTTTAACTATTTATTATATTTGCTGTGTAATTGGATACGATTGTAGGGTCCGCATCAATATTTTTTCAGGAGTAGTACAAAATTTGCATTGCGTGGAATTTTTGTGCAAAACCTATATTTTTCGTTTGCTTTCAAAATTTATTTTGGTGCTAGTTTACCTATAAAACCATTACTTTTATTCAAAGTTTTTTTTAAGTGACTAGCAATTGGTTAGAGGTTTTAAGGGTACACGTTTCGTGAATTGTTGGCCAAATGCTTAAAGATGTAGTTGCGTCAAAATTTAAGTTGATCTTAAAAGAAAGCATTTTTTTTCTCTATCAGTTGATATGTTGTTTGTTGTGTTACGCGATCGCATTGCCAAGATATTTGAAGATTAAAACCGAAAAAATCTGATCACCGTAAAAACGCTCAGGCCACAAAAACGTGCCCAGCCTCGCCAAAAATGATGTCACGCGTTTGGCAACCTCTCTCTATCTCTCGTATTCACATCGGCTATTTGCGATAAAAGTCTAGTCTTACGCGGCTCTATTGGCATATATCTTATTTTGTATTTGCTCGTGTTGGCTAGAATAAAATTTTAAATCCTGCTACAGATGCATTATTATGAATGTTTAAAAGGCCTCAAATAACGAAAATTGAAAGTTTGTTCTACTCACTTTCTCCAAATGTTATGTAAACATTTGGGTACCGACTACCAATTCTACCGGTCTACGGTAATTCTGTCTAGTCACTTTATGTAGAACGCGGTCTTTGTATCAGCACAGTTCTGCAGCTACCCATATAAACGATATACAGCCTCCCATAAGCCCCGCCCACATTATGTTGCCTATTACCTACGTACTAGTTTCTTACTAGTATTCTTACCAAATGCTAAATAATTGAAATAAGCAAGCCACCTCTTTGAAAAGAATATAGACAGGGATAGAGTTTTAAGGATGAGAAGTCTGCTGCAAACTGGATTTGAACTCACATTCTCCAGTTCTGCGGACACCCATATACCATATCCGATTCACTACAATATTCTGCAAATCATGTTTTGCATTATCTTCAACAATATTATTTTATTATATAATTTTTACAAGCAAAAATATTTTCATCTCGGCATAAAGCTTTTATTAAAAATATTCATCAAGTCGTGGCCACTCACATAGTATTAGCTGATACAATAAGACAAATTCGTCTACTGCAACAAACTCAAACAAAACATCATCCAGCACGCTTTCAAGTCTCGCTTTCTCCTTTATGGCAGTTTTCACACAATGACAAAGCTTCTTCGGCTGGTGGGACGACATAAACATTCTGTAATCAGTAAAACAAGTAAATGTAAACAAAGTAGATGCATTATATATGTCATTCATAGATATGTCATTCTAAAGCGTATCTATTGACTGCTTCCAAATTGGGAGTTGAATAGATTGCGAGTGTAATTTTAAAAACGAATAAACATTTAATAAAGGCACAAGTACGCCAAGCCAACGATTCGAAGCTTTGGTTCTGGAAATTAAAGATTTGCAATGATCAATCGATTTTACCCACTTCCTACGAGTGAAAATAATTTGTAATCATGACTCTGATTTACCAAAGAAAATTCGAAAAAAATATTATAGCTAGGTAAAACGGCAGATAAGCTATGAAACGATGATTGGAGATAGCAAAGAATTATCATTTTATTAATTAGTATATGTATTTATGACTATAAAAAATATTACATTTACTAAAGTATAGAAGACTCTAAGTTAATTTACCTCTATTCTGTCTTCTTCTGCAGCAAAACGCTGCTGACGCCTGTCAGCTTTGGCCATAGGCTGTCTACTCTAATATTTTACTTAAAGTTGCTCAGAAAACTTTGAGTAGCGGTCGCTCGAACTTGAAGCCATTTTAAAACTATGTATAACTTAGTAATTGTTGAAACGCGTTGAATCAGAAACGATGAGAATGAATTCTCTATGATGAGAATCTTCGAGATCACAGACAACGCGTTTTACGAGTGATAACATTTATTACGGCCTATATAAAAATTTCGCACGCATGATTGGCTAACGAATCGACCTCATATTTATCGCTCGTGGTTTCGTTTCGGATAACAAGCTTGTGACGTCACGAAATAGGCACCCGCTGGAATGTGAGCTTTTTAAAAGAGGGCCTCATTCAAACGCATATATCTTTGGACAGGGTTGGTCTACAAAGACAAAAATGGCATCAAATTGTAGCTGATGTTTTAGCCTTGTATGGGTCCTAATTTCATTTTTGACGCAACTACATCTTTAAGCATGTTTGGCGAATTATAAAATTCAATGTGAATTTCATGCGCAGTTGGTCATGGGACAAATAAATATGCCACGCTGTATAATCATTTTGCAGGATAATTACCAACCTTTATATATAAGTGTACTCACTTTTTATTTTTATGATGCTTGTTTCTGGTTATTGTTTTGTTATTTTGAAGATAAGGTTTTTGTATATCTGGTTCTAAGCATCATGTTAACCTTTAACTTATGATTCTACTTTACTTATTTAAAAGGTTAAGCAAAACCTCTATTTGCTAATATCATACACGATATGTTCATTGCAGCTGAATATTTGCGATGCCATGAGAGGGGAGGATTTCCATCAGTGCAAGCTGTCTATTCTCTCAGCTCTTTAGAGCTTAAATACAGTGAATCATCAGATCTCGGGTAATCTTTAGTTGTCCTTCCTCTCAAATCATCTTAATGCCGCTTTCAACCTATGATACTAGTATTATTAGTTTTCCAATATTCCTCGTCTTCTATTGTTTTTCTAGATGCTGCTATGTAATTCAATTGTTTAGCATATCATCTGGGAAATGGGAGGTTATGATATCAAATCATCTGCGATACGGATTCTTCATTCTAAGTTTTAATAGCTATAGCTGGACAGGCAAACATCCGAACAGATGACAAACTTTTGAGATTCATATATATATAAAGATTACTATCTCATTGCTTACAAACATGACAGTCTAAATAGTGATTAGAGAATGCTGTATATCTCCATAGTTATCATTCAATCCTCTAATAGTTATATGATCCTGTTGACAGTTCAAGCACTTGTACATCTTCCATCTCCAGAGATGTTCTTCCTGTTGAGCTGTATATTGTCTTCTATTCCTCTCTAGTACCATCTACACTGTACGTGTCTCCACTCCTGTTCTATTCTTCTAAGAGCCTTTGATTGTCAGGTCTTGGTCTCTGCTACTCATTAGCTGACCAGCTATTGGTAAGTTGTGGATTATTTTGTGTTATTTAGATGTCATGATGGAACCATTGTGTGAATAGTAAATCTGTGTATATTTTGTTTGGTTAGAAGCTTCATAAAAAAGGTTAGATAACTCCTAAATTTATCTTCACTTTAACCATTTCATGACCAAGCTATCCTCATTCGTTGTCTGTCATTAGCTTATTATGGTTGATCTGTCATGTTTTATATGTGCGTACTTGATCTCTTCAATTCCCTATTTCATCAAGTGCTGTCAGTTTTTATTATTAACTCTTATAATTACAGCACTATTTTGAAGATGTTGAAAAAGTTTTTTAAGCTGATCTATTCATTTGCATAGCAAAAATTAAATATTGCATCGAAATAACCAATATTGGCATGATAAAGTCCACTGGTGTTATGAACAGGCGGTAGAACTTTAGAATTTACTTGGTTGTACTTGGTTTATAGTATATTCCATCTCCTTGCTAGTTAGAGCAAGTTATGCCATGTTTCACTCTACGCTCAACATTGGCATTGCCAAATCTTCACTTTTCTTTTTTTAAGTACCTTAAGCGTTCCTACAACAGAAAGTTCTTACGTTCCTATAAGAACAGTGAAGTACATGTTAATTGCCTGATTCGGTCCAAGATCTTTCCAAACTCACCTCTTTAGCCATGCGAAAAGGAAAAACTTAACTCAACTTTTTTATTTTGTGGGCTGTATAGTAACTGCCATATAAGCGGTTTGCATCAACAATTTTTCTCCCTTTTATGATCAATATCACTGGTTATATAGACCATGGTTGTAGTAATTTTACAACGAGGTGATGAGAACTACACATTTTTTGCATTGATTTACAACATTTTGCTTATTTGTTCCAATCAGTATGATCTATTATGCAAAGTAAAACTAATGACACATTTTGTTATTGGTTCTACAATAAGGCAAATCGACAAAATCTTGATGTTTATTATAAAGTAGACCCTTGCATAGAGGGGTCAAGGTTATAATAAAAGATAACTTTCGACGGTACTTCAACTCTTGACATTCAGATTAGTAGATCGCTTTAACACCTGCACTAGTCAACTGCCTTTAAGTATTTATGAGCAATTTGCACAGCTGTCCTATTCTCTCTTTTGTCTACACATTTGACGATCTATCTCAATAAATTAGTATGTCGCGAAAGATATATATATATATATATATATAATAAATATCACGCTACACGCACATATATAACAATATTACGCTATATGCATGTTGTTTTTTCCTCCGCAAGTCCGGTGAGATAAACTAACATTCTAATTGAATATGAAAACTCGACCGACTTGACACTTTACGTTATACGAACATTTTTAAATAGTATGAAGTGGAAACTAAATGAAAGTTCTACGTTATCTGGAATTTACGTTATAGGTGTGTCTACTGTAAATGATATGTACATTATAGGAGTGTCACCTGTATATGATATATAAATTATAGGAGTGTCTACTGTATATGATATATATATATATATATATATTATACGGGTGTCTACTGTGTATGATATATATACAGTGAAACATGGATAACTCGCCCTCGGATATATCGAACACATGGTTAACTCGAATGGATTCGCTTGGTCCGTTCCCACGTAATGATAAATGGCTCTATATAACTCGAACTCAACACTGTTAATTCGAACTGTTTTTTGCCCAACCGCTACTGAAACGGTTGCTATCGCTTTAGAAAATCACTTTATTCCAAGCCATAGAGGTAAACCTCAACTTTTCGTAATTCATAAGCGTCATTATTACCACCATCAGCAAAATATTTTTGTCAACGACTTTTCTAGAGGTTTGGTGAAATTTGATTTATACCAAACATCCGCGTAGCGATCGCCCTTTGGAAGCGAGGTAAAGTGAGGTAATCTTTGCATAAACTTCAAGAAAAATCGGCAAAATTGATTGTGGGTAAAACGCTCAAAAGAAAAATATCTCTTTTCTTTTGAGCATTTCAACAACGATCAAGTTTTGCCAATGTCAACCTAAAAAACGTCCTGGCAATAACATCACCTCAAACAACGAACCAATCTCAAGTGATAGAAAAATCTCCATACTTTTTGATAAAAACTTTTTAAACTTTCCATTAGAAGCATTTAATTTGAAACAAGCCATTTGTTCTTTTGCTTTATATTATAGTTTGTATATGTACTGATGTCTTTTCTTTTGAGCATTTCAACAACGATCAAGTTTTGCCAATGTCAATCTAAAAAACTTCCTGGCAATAACATCACCTCAAACAACAAACCAATCTCAAGTGATAGAAAAATCTCTATACTTTTTGATAAAAACGTTTTAAACTTTACATTAGAAGCATTTAATTTAAAACAAGCCATTTGTGCTTTTGATTTATATTATAGACTGTATATGTACATGTATCTACTAATAAATAAGTAAATACATGGACTTGTGACAGTGCTCTGATAACTTGAACGCTCTGATAATTCAAACACTTTCGCTCGGTCCCTTGAAGTTTGAGTTATCCGAGTTTCACTGTATTTGATTTAAATTTTCAGTTCAATGAAAAAGCAATTTCTACATTACTTGAACAAACTGCTGAAGGGTCTGGCTGTTTATTGTGACTTCTACAGTGTGCACATTTATGCAAATCATTTTAAAATCTGCACTAGAAGGCAACTCCTTTTACTAATCAACTTTTACCATCAAGTCTGTTGGTACTAGAAGAGTAAACCATCATAAGAATGTTACTAGTGGTTGTCATATGGGCTATCATATGGGCTATGTTGTCATATCAAAGCTAATTTTATTAATAACTAGTTATACTAAGGCAGTCAATTAGTGCAGGTAATAGTGTGTTGGGCAGTTAAGCCGAAAGTTGTGAGTTTAAATCCTGCTGAAAGCATTTCTTTTCGGTAACATTTTAGGCTGGCTTCGGACATATAGACACCAAAGTGGACATGACTCCTATTCTAGTAAAGACTAGCTGTACTACCCGGCGTTGCCCGGATAATAAAAAAGTCTTTTGATCAAAAAATTGATTTTTATTTAACATATAACAACATTTGCCATTCTAACTTTTAAACTTCATATCATGAGAAAAATGTTTCGCGCAGGTCTAATAAATTAAAAATAATAAAACGACTATAAAAGGGTTTAGATGTAAATGTGAAATAATTAGCAAGTAATAGCTAAATTGAGTCTGTTTTGCTACGATTACAATAAGAGATGATTCGGTAATGATACAATTTATAAAAACTGAGAAAACAAAACAAAAATTCTGAATATCACTCACTCACTTTACACTCAACCAGCTCATTGCCAAACATTCACTTATTGTCGAATTTTTTAAAAGTACACCAGGTGCTTCTACAATGTAAATAGATCGTTTTAGAAACATTTATGTTATAAGGAATAGTAACGTGCATGTTAATCGCCTAATTCGTTCCAAGATCTCTCCAAACTCACCCCTTTGGCCATGCCAAAATCTGAAGCTTGACATAACTCTTTTAATTTGTGGGCTGTACCGTAACTGCAGTATTATTGGTTTGCATCAGCAACTTTTCTCTTTTTTATGATCAATCTCACTGGTTTTATGGACCATGATTGGGGTAATTTTACAAGTTGATGGAAACTGCACATTTTCAACATTCATTGACAACAATTTGCTTATTTTTTCTAAGCAGCAAAGTCTATTCTGCAAAGTAAAACTAATAACAAATTTTGTTTGTTGAAAGTAAAACAAAACTTATTCTACTTGTTTGTCGTCTATCTGTATGCAGGGGTCAAGGTTAGGATAAAAAATAAGTTTTGACGGTACGTCAACTCGTGATATTCTGATTGGTAGACTGACGCTGTAACACCTGCACCAATCGATCGCCTTTATGTGGTTATGAACAATTGCACAGTTATCCTATTCTCTGTTTTGTGGACACATTAGACAATTTTTTACAATGAACAGGAATGTTGGGAAAGACATAACGCTACACGCACATGGTTTTTCTTTTGCACGTGCGACGAAATAAACTAACATTCAAATCAATTTTGAGGACTCACACGACTTGACACTTTACATTATATGGAATATTTTGTGTAGCAAGAAGCAAAAACTTTACAGAAATTTTTTTCGTTATCTGAAATTGTAATTATAGGAAATATATGTTATAGGAGCATCTACTGTATAGCAATGATAAAAACATTTTTGTTGATTGTTTTATGAAGTTAATTTTACACAATTGTTTAGATAATAATTGATAATAATAGATAATTGTTTGTAACAATAATAGTTTAGAAATTCTGTTCTTACAGGCAGCGCAACCTGCGCCA
Organism: Watersipora subatra; assembly: GCF_963576615.1. Taxonomy (NCBI): domain Eukaryota; kingdom Metazoa; phylum Bryozoa; class Gymnolaemata; order Cheilostomatida; family Watersiporidae; genus Watersipora; species Watersipora subatra. Next base: position 23,413,151 of record NC_088713.1, read on the forward strand.
TACGGCAACCGTTGCTAACCAACTTTGAGAATGGAGTTTGGAAGACTAGCAGACAACACAACTCTAGAGAACAAAGCTAGTTCAGACATTTCTTATGAAACGCCTAAAGTGGTCATCCCTTTCACTTGGCAAACTGAAGACACATGATGATAAGGTAAGTTCTCACATATCGTATGTCTGTAAATAACCACCATCCTTTTCCAATCTGCACTTTGTGTTAATCTCCCATTATTTAGTCTAATAAAAGTAGTCACTTACAGAGTATTTCTATCATAGCAGTTATTATAGCAGCTGAGGCTCTTGTTTATTTTGTTATTGCAAATTAGTTTCCAGTGTTGTTTTTAGATTCCAGACTATGAGCAAGCGTTTAATTCTTTCATTCCAATAATTGTGTAAAGTTATAGTGATTATTCTTATTCCAATCGGAGTTGTGTTATCACAAATGTGCCATAAAGTTTATTTAAAATTTTAATCGAGTACTAAGTTATTTAAGCTCTTTGTTATTTATCATTATTATATTTAATTTAAATTTTTAACTCAATGAAAAGGCAATTTCTACTTTAACAAACTGTCCAAGGGTTGGCTGTTTAATATGACTTCTACAGTGTGCACATCTATGTAAATCAGTTTAAAACCTGCGACAGAAGGCAATTCCTTTTACTAACAAACTTTTACCACCAGGCCGGTTGATACTAGAAAATTGGCACCCTGATAGCAATGTAAGTAGTGGCTGTCATATGGGTTCATCACTGCTAATTCTATTAATAACTAGTTATGCTAAGGCAGTCAGTTGGTGCAGGTAATAGTGTGCTGGGCAACCAATTTGAAAGTTGCGAGTTCCTGTTGAATGCATTTTTTTCTGTAAAATTACTTGTATCATATTAAATATTGTGAAATACATGTATGTATGTATGTAGATATATTTCACCAGCAGGAATGAGTCGCCTCTGCCTCAAAAATAGGATCATCTAGGACAGCGTTTAGAGTCTAGGGCACTGATGGGTGCACTTTTCTCCCCGGGGGCCACATTGACTTTTAATATTTGACAGGTGGGCTAGGTCAGCACAAGATACGATATATATAAAAACTATTGGTTATTCGTTCATATCAAATAAATAGAAAAGTATATTTAATATATTTAAAAATGTTGTAAAAGCTCTTTGCACATATTTTTGATTTTGCGACACTTGTTGCAAAATATGGCTGTTTAGGTGCAATAGAAGAACTATACAGGTATGATCATATGTGCCGATTTTTTCACTGGTTTCAATCGAAAACACGAAATGAATGAAAACACAAAATAATTCAACAGAAATTCTCAGAATTGTCAGAGCTGTATAACACCGAAATCGACGACTAAACGTTTTTAATTAGCTAAACAGTTTATTAGCGAGCATGATTCTAGCACCTTTAGCTATTTACATAGATCAAGACGCATAACGCGACACGCAAGAAAGATACTAACGCAATATTAAAAGTAATTACGAAGCAACTGGCTCGATTGCGCTAGAGATGGCAACTTTTTCCACAGCAGAACTTTTGCGGTTAAAACAATTATTATTAGAATAGTAACGATTCATAGCCATGGTGTCCAAACGATTAAGAACCAACAATAACACAATCTAAGCAGTTGTATCGTATTTACTATGTTGAATTGCGCTGGTACTTTTATTGTGTCGTAATATGTGTCTTAGACTATACCAATCTTGGAAACTGCTAAACTCACACTCGCTGCTAATTTGGTCAACCGATTAATAGTGGTTCGTCTACAATGCCGGTGTGCATGCACAGCGGTGACAATTCTGTGAATTTCCATCAAATAATTTTGTGTTTTGCGTTCATTTCGTGATTTCAGTCAGAACCAACGAGAAAATCGACTTGTGTGGCCGTACCTTGATCCATTGTGTTATGTAATGGTATGTCATAAATCTGGACATTTGTAGTTATATAATAATCCATCAAATTTTGCACATTTTTCAGCCCGGAGGCCACCTTGACTAGGCAAAGTGAGAAATAGTCAAAACATGAGACATAAACAGAAACATTCATAATATTTTTACAGGAACAATAATAAAAGAACTAGAAAAGTTATTTGGTATTGACCAGCTCTTGACATCAGCTACCAGTTGTGATCTGACTGCTGCTTCCAGTTTGACATTTCAGCTTCATTTGTTTCTCAAATTCTTCTACACTGCCTTCTATTCTTAAATATTTTTTCACTGCTGTGCTATTCGACTCCAGCATCCAAATGAACTTTTTTAGAGAAAGATTTTTCTTACGAAGTTTTTATGATTACTTTTCACGAAACAGAGAATTTATCTCCATCCACAAGATGGAACCAGAAAAATTTCGGCAGGTCAGGTGTGTTATGTTACTTCCGATAATTGTCAAATGTTTCACGCTCATGACAGCGGAAATTGGTTTCTGCGACTGACGTGGAGGAAACTGCTGGATAAACTATTTAATTATAAACATTTTCCACACTTCTGTCGCTCAATTTTTATTGATAATCTACAGCATGCGAGTGTTCATTGAAATATTTATCACATGGGAACACAATTCCAAATCTGCATTATACGCATGATTGAAACATAGTGACAAACATCCCAATGATTTCAGTTAATCGCAACTTGCAAACGACATTGTTGATAATATATGATTTGTTGCAGAACCAAAAGTCATTGTGAGAGAGTATGCTTTCCTACAACAACAGGAGCACCTGTTGACATAAATTTCAGGAAATTGGTAAATTATAGTGATGAACATCCCTATGATTTCAGTTAATCACTACTTGCAGAGAGAATTGTTATTATGGTACAATTTGTTGCAGAATCAAAAGTGACTGTGAGAGAGCATGCCTTCCTACAGCAACAGAATCATTGGTAGTCAACTGCCACTAGTGACAGTTCCATGCAAAGGCATCTTTCTTAGTTGATGGAGCAGAGATGCAATGTTTTGAGATTTCTTTTGGTGGTTGTCGAAGAAATGATAACTTTCAGTAAGTTGGTTGTGTAACCATAGTGTAGGATTAGCATGTAACTTACCTGCTGTCTGTAGTATATTTTGGTATGCTGCTAACCATCTATTAGGTAGTCTGACTTAAAGATGCGGTTGCGTCAATTTTTATTTGATTTTAAAAGAAAACATATTTTGATCTGTCAGTTGATATGTTGTTTGTTGCGTTAGGTGTGTTATATGTGTTGTGTGTGTTATTAAAATATATGCCGATAGAGCCGCGTAGGACTAGACTTTTATCGCAATAGCAGATGTGAATACGAGAGATAGAAACAGGTTGTATCACGTGTTACATCATTTTGGGCAAGTCTGGGCATGTTTTTTGGCCTGAGCGTTTTTAGCGTGATCGAATTTTTTTAATTTTAATTTTGAAATATATTGACATTGAGATCGCCTAACACAACAAACAACATATCAACTGATAGACAAAGAAAAATACTTTCTTTTAGAATCAACTCAAATTTGACGCAACCACATCTTTAACCCACTGATTCTGGCAAAGGATTACTAAAGCCATTCTTGCACCTGGTTAGCGGTTTGTGGAGTCACCTGTTTTCACTTAATTATGTGGAGTATAAAATCTTTTGAACCCAATATTCTGTCCGCTGGAATTAAGTCGAGCTATGCAGAGATACCTGCCAACACAGCTCTGATTACACTTCATAAATCCATATATCAGAAAAGACTTCAGCGCAGATTGCAACATGGCTATGATTTATTCAATATGTTTTACGAATCATGTTTCGCATTGTCTTCAACAATATTACTTTATTATATAATTTTCACATGCCAAAAAATTTTCATCTCAGCATAAAGTTTTTATTAAAAACATCTATCCAAGTCCTGGCCATTCCCATAGTTTCAGTTCATATAATAGGACAAATTAATCTACTGCAGCAAACTCAAACAAAACATATTATGGTTTGTGCAGCACACATTCGTGTCTCTCTTTCCCATTTATGGCAGTTTCTAGACGAACACGATTGCTCCCCTAGTGCACCACCCAAACATCCTATAACAGTAAAACAAATGTAATATATCTCATAAATATATGTCATTCTAACGCATATCTACTGAAAGCTTTCAATTTGAGAGTTGGATAGATTGCGAGTGTAATTTTCAAAACGAATAAATGTTTAACAAAAGCATAAATATGCCAAGCCAACAATTCGAATAACACACTCTGAACATAAATTGTAATCATAAATCTAATTTACTAGCTAAAAATGCCAAAGAAAAAGCTATAGCTAGGTGAAATGATAAATAGTTGTGAAACGATTAAAAAGTTATGCAATGGTGATTCGTAATAGCAAAAAGATATAATTTTTTTTAATAGTAGATGTATTCATGAGTACTAAAATTATTATCGTTAGCATAGAATATATGTATAGGATACTCAAAGTTGAAGATAGATTTACCTCCATTCTCCTATCTTCCTCTGCAGCATAACGCTGCTGACGCCTGTCAGCTCTAACCATAACCGGTCTGTTTGTCTGATGATCAATGTAAAATAAATATGTCAATGCATGTAGCTACTAGAATCTGCTAGTAGTCAATGCGCGTAACTAACTAGTAATAGAGTAATCTCCCTAACAACAAGGATCTTCGAAATCAGAGACAAACCGTTTTATGAGCAATAACATTTAACATGACCTATATAGCCATTTCGTTCTGATGATTGGCTAAAGAAAAGATCTTATATTTATCGCTCTTGGACTCCTTTCACGTGTATCACTCGTTACGTTATGAGTGAAGCATCCACTGGAATCTGAGCTTTTTTAAAGATGGCCTCATTCAATTGCATATATTTCTGGACAGGGTTAGACTACAAAGACAAAAATGACATCACATTGTAGCTGCTGTTTTAGTCTTTTGTTAGTCTTAATTTCATTAAGTCGACCTTTATGACACAACCACATATTTAAGCCATTATGAAGCACCCATGCACAGTAGCACTGCAGCTAGTCGATACTAGCTGGGCAATAGTAATGGTGAAGATTGTGTTATAGTATTATTGAAAGCTGTATTATAATATAGTAGTTCATGGTTCTCACTGATGTCCAACAGCGTGAGTGGCAGGACACTAGTCTTCAAGACAATGTTGCCTATCAGACCATCTCTGCTGACCTGCCCCTGTCTCCTTCCCCATGCCGTATATTGTAGTAACCATGTTCAACTGTTGTATTATTCCATGTGCTTATTTCATTTTGTATCACATCCACTTTCTCTAGATCTTGAGTCACTAAAGAAAGCTCCTAAGGTGAAGTATGATGAGGAACAAGTGAAGGATGATTATAACCCGTATCTCGACCCGGAGGAGAGAGAGGTGACCAATGACAGCGTTGTTGAAATGGTTCGTTTTCAATCAGTTATTATACAAGACGATAAAGGTTTTTCTCTAAAATAGCTTGGCCTCGTGTTGCTGATTTGAGATGACTAAAAAGTCAATAGGCGATAAGACACAAGTAGGCCAATGGTCAAAGGTCATCAAAGTATCACCTTTTTATCAAAGGTCAAAGTGTGCCAACCCGACCTTATCTTGTTTTTTCTTACGTATTAGAAAAAAATCATCTAAAACCCTTGATGAACCATTTCTCTTTATCCTCATGGCTTTCATCTTTATGTTGCTAGTGAGATTATATTTGTCAATATTTATAAGTAGCCAACTGGGGGAAGCTTTGTTGTCTTCATCACTCAAAAGTCAATCTTAGTCGCAAGCTATGTTGAAAATTAATAAAATTGCACTGAGGTTGTCATGCTTGCCAATTTCAGCCAATCATTGGTGCGTCAGTTTTACACGTCAGATGACCTCAAAGAGTTTAAAAGGGGATAATTACAGCATTTGATGTTGATGGGTTCAATGGATATAGAACGAACGGCTCTGTGATCGACTAGATCATGTCTTGCAATCGACTAGTAGCTTGCTGTCGATGTATTGGACAGCAGCAAGCTACCAGCTTACTAACTGTAGCTTACATACTCTTTACTGATTTTTATCTTTGATTTTTAATTTTCAAAAACCATTTTTTCTAGAGATTGTAAACCTTCAAAGTTAGAAATTTGAATTTTGTTACAAGTGTTTGCTGAAATTCTCCGTCGTATGTTTGAAAGTTCGTAGAGGTTTTACTTAACTATAAAGATAGGCTTACTTGGCACTGTTCAGGCTGCTATATGGTACATGTAGCTTTGAGTCCTTCTGTTACAGAAGGAGGAGGCGGAGACAACAGCTAAGCTCATCCGAAAAGAGCTAAAAATATGAAGAAACAGAAGCTATTTGAGGGGCAGCTGGATGCTTTGAAGACTGAAGACCATTTCACCCTCTCACAGGCCGATAAGTCGAGCAAGTCATCTAATCTCCTTGACAACAGCCTTGACATTAAGGTTAGACTCCATTGCTCCTCAGTCACATTTAACCACAGTGGTGATCGTCATTCTCGGACCTTTTATAGTAATCATGTTATTTGTTAATAATTCATAGTTTGTTAAATATTTATTTGATGAATTATGTCATTATGTGCATAAATGGAAATTTAAGGATGTTCTACACATGAATCTTTGCTATAATGAGACCCGTATCCGAAGACATGGTTGGATGTTTAAAAAATTCCATTGCACAAGATTCACATTGGGATATTCGGATAAACAGCCGAGCACGCTGCCACTCACACCAATCAACCCTACAAATCACATCAATCATTGTTACAAATTCATTAAAAAATAAGTTTATATTCACCCACAAAATTAACAAAATGTTAGCATGGTTGTTGAGCATGCATAAATACACAGCTATATGAGAGTAAATTAGTGGCTTCTGTGTAAGAGTACTGTCTTGATATTTAGTTGCCAAGCCTTTATTGGTAATTACAGGAAAGGATAAAATGTGTGCCCAATAAATAGATTACATTTTTTGAGAATATTCAGTTTCATACATAGTGGCTGCAAAACTTGCTTTTCAAATCCTTACTATAGTACAAACAGTGTCCGTCCGTCTGTCTAAAGCCCCGCTAAGAGGTAAAGCCCGGTTCCCGTGTACGCTACAAACGCCGGCGACATCGCAGCCAGACTATCGGCTGTGAAATGTGAACCTGCGCGCTGTTCAAATTTCGCTAAGAGTCGCAGGCAAAACCTTCACGAAATGCACTGCAAAGGTTAAGGTCAGCATTTTCGAAATGGTATGGCTAAGAAACATTTTTATGCAATTATTTGCGATGCAGCTTTATGTGAGCGGAAGCTGCTGAGCCTAGCACTGCAAGTATCTGGCTGCACGAGATTACTGCGGGGTCTCGCTCTCGATATGGGAACCAGGCTTTAGGGTAAAAAGGGTCACAACTGAAACTTAACTCAACTATTTTACTCTGCAGTCAGGCACACTACTGACTGCACTGCTCCATCAACTTGCACCAAGTTAGAATAATTGCGTGCATATTTATTACACCTGATGATCTTTCACGGCACACTCGACTCTAGTGGAGCAGTATGCATGTTTTGAGATAATAAAGAACGTTTTTACGTTCTTGGCATGAAAAAAAAACTAGGTAGCCCTATAGTTATGATCACCACTGTATGTCCGTCTGCAAGCCTTCCATCAAAGCATGTGCTCAGTTTGAGTTTGTAGAAAGGTGGGGACACGGCAGTAGCTAATCAGAGTTCAGTTTCGCTAATTCTTTTATCACTAGTGCTTTATTAGGCAACTGTGAAACAATTACTATAAATTTATCAGCGCTCAAACCAAACAAGTTTCTTTATTTTGATTAATATAATTAATAATAATATAATTAATATATATTAATAATATTTTGGCTAACTATTAAGTTTTATTACTTTTATAACATGAATAATTGTTCACCCTGTTTTTTCATCACTATTATAATTAAGAAAAGGCTAATCAGAATTTTCTGTGATCTTGTTAAAAGTTGAAAAGTTCTTGGGATGCAGTGACAACCCTTTCAGGGAACTTTCAACTATTTTTGATAAAAATGTGACGATTTTGTTGATGGTTTCAAGTGGTTGTCGATTATTGCCTGGCAACAGGGATTGACATTAACTGCCAGGTGATTGTCAATAACTGGCAAGTGATAGTAAAAGCCTTTCAGACCGTTGTTAATGTCTGCTAAATGATTCACCAATAAAGTATTGGATTGGTGCTGGCTGTCAGATGTGTCAAGTGAAAGTGGTGGCTGCATGTTCCTCACGTGATTCTATGACAGACAGGGAATGTTGCAGGTAGAGAACTTTTCAATAAGCGCTCGTGGAAAAGACTTGTTTGTGAATGCGTGCGTCTCTAACCATCGCCAACCAACGGAGGTATGGTCTCGTTGGGCCCAATGGGCATGGGAAGACAACTCTATTCAACCACATAGCCCAGCGTAAACTGAATATTCCACCTAACATCGATATCTTGCTCGGTGAACAAGGTGAGTTTTTGTTAACTGTTTTTCTCCAGAACAGCAAGTCGTAAGAATAAACTGGTCTTTATCGCAAGGTCATAATTGTGTCACTTTTTATAAAGTTTCAATGTGTTGGGATTTAAAAAGATTGTTGCACAAACTACGGCTCTGTGATCTTGGCTGGTCTGAGTCTAATGACAAGGGAATCACTGGAGACATGCCCAGTTGCAGGGAGCAATATAAGTCTGTATGTCTTTCTGTATGTCCAGCTATGGCTATTAAAATCTTAGGATTAAATCTCGCATCGTTTGGGATTTGAACTCACAAAGATTGCAGCCACAAGTTTTGTAATCCAGTTGTCTAACCACAAGTCTACGAAGGCTTTTACGATTGACAGCTTTTACTACAGTGAAACTCGGCTAACTCGACCTTCACGGGACCAAGAGAAAGTGTTCGAGTTATCAGAGCGTTCTAGTTATGAGAACACTGTCACAAGTGCATGTATTATTGTATTTATTAGTACATACGTCTGTTTGTTTTAGGTGATGTGACTGCCAGAACGTTTTCAGATTAAAATAGGTAAAACCTGATCGCGGTTGAAACTCTCAGAAAAAAGACATTTTTCTTTTGAGGGTTTTAACAAAAACCAGTTTTGCCGATTTTTCTTAAAGTTTATCTGAAGGTTACCTCGCTTCTCCTTGCTAGCGGAGGGCAAATCCCTAAGCGGATGTTTGGTAAAATTTGATTTTTTGCAAACCTATAGAAAAGTCGTTAACGAAAACATTTTGCCGATAGTGGTAATAATGACGCCTAAGAACTACGAAAAGTTATTGTTTATCTCTATGGCTTGGAATAAAGTGACATTCTAAAGCGATAACAACTGTCTCGGTAGCCGTTGGGCAAAAAAACTGTTTGAGTTAACCAAGTTATGGGCGAGTTATCTAAAGCAATTTATCATCGCGTGGGAAAAGACCGAACAAATCCGTTTGAGTTAACCATGCGTTCGAGATGTCCGAGGGCGAGTTATCCGAGTTTCACTGTATATTCTTTATACACCCTTGTTCCGATTTCACACGCTGAATATCGTATTAATTGAAACTCTTTCAACTCTATGAAACACGATGCGTTTTCGTGAACTTCTATTTCCGCTTTTTGTAAGGTTCAATTATTAAATCAGCAAAGGTATTATCTTGAGTAGGAATAGCCTCTACGTTATCTCTTTGTTCAGTTAGACAAAGACAGTACGATACCTCATTTTTACATTTTACCAGCATCAAGAGGTACCAGTATCATCATATTCAAAGTATTGATGGATAGATTCTGCTGGAACACTAACATTGTTTATACACACACTTATATGCACAAATTATTATCATTAATTCAACATATTCTATTATTCGGGATTTTTCTTCAGTGTGTATTAATTGTATTATTACCAAGTCATTTTTATTTCACACTTACATTTTAACACTTTTATAGTTGTTTTATTTTGTTTCCTAATTTATTTGATGGTTGCGCGTCGCAACAATTTTGTCTCACACTGTACCTATGCTGTTCATAGAAGTGAAGGCAGACGAAACACTCGCTATACTCGCTGTCCTAAATGCTAACAAGAAGCGTCTGGAGTTGCTAGAGCTAGAGAAGAAGTTGTCTGCTGACTTTGAAAATGAGAAGGCTGATGCGGGCACTCGTCTTATGGAGGTAAGAATATACCTCAACTGTTCCTGAAATTGGTAAAATGAATGATATAGGCACTTTTGGGGGCATTTTAATATCTATGTGTGAAATCATAGGCATAAAATATGTATAGATACATCTTTGCTTACTAATAGATCTGATTGCATAGATTGACAGCCCTTGTTTTCATAGAAGATAACTAAACTACCGTGACCAAAAAGCATCGTTAATTTTATTAGCTTTATCGCGTTTTGCTGCTTATCTGAGCTCATCTGGGAATCTCCTACCTCCCGACAGTGTGTATTTTATCTCCTGTTCAATGTGGAGTTGCTTTCTCTTTAAAACTTGGGCTTGTTTCATTACGGTTAAAGATAAACTTACACTAAATTCTAGTAGTTCTTATCAGAGAATATCAGTATCTTCTATCATTTGTGATGGCTTATGATTTTGAAGGGGAGCTAACTCCCAGGATTTAAAATCTTCATAACCTGATCACAATTAAAACACTCAGATTCAAGAAAGTGTGATTATGGCATCTATAGTTGCTAAGAGACAGAATAGAGCCAACTTTAACACAATAGCTGATATCAATAAAGAGAGAGATCGGTCAGCTGAGCAACTAGTGATGTTATTTCAGCATGTATTTTTCTCCTTGACATTTTAACCATGATCAAGTTTACTTGATTTTAATCTTGAAACATTGTAGTAGTCAAATTTCTTCTAGCGTCAAAAAAATCGCAAATGATAAAACAACACTGATAATTTTTGATGCTAAATTTTTAAGATTATAAAATGCTAAATTATAAAGATATATAAAAAGATATGTTTAAGTTTTTCTAAATGTATAATTATATATAAATATATTTATATATAAAGATATATTTGTGTTTAAATATTTATTTGTATATAAATATATATATAAACATATTTGTGTATAAATATATTTGTATTTATATATTTAAATTTATATTTAAATATATAAACATATTTATAAATAAATATATATCTATAAATATATATTTATATTTGTAAATAAATGCTCTATCTTTTGGTTTTATCTCGAGTTCATTAAAAAAGTTTGAGGTTGACAAACTATTTCTCCTTGTGTGTACTATAAGGTGTTATATGATTGTGTTAAAATATTGTGACTTAAGATAGAGACCACAACTACATCTGATTGTATTTGTTAGGTATACGGGGAAATAAAAGCTATCGGAGTAGATTCAGTGGAACCTAAGGCTAGGCGTATCTTAACCGGTCTCGGTTTCACCAAGGAGATGCAGGAGAGACCAACCAAACATTTCTCTGGTGGCTGGAGAATAAGAGTTTCTCTTGCCAGGTCTGTCCTCTAGGTCTATAGAAGTCAGAATATTGTGTCTATTTGTCTAAGTCAGGTCTATTGTGGTGCATGCTTGGTAAGTTTGTCACCTCGTAATTATATCGTAGGATAACTATTTATTTATTTATTCATTTGTACTTTGATATTTACTAAAACCTTGGCAATACGGGAGGCTGTGAGAAATTGTAAGGTGTAATTACTAATTGCACAATTATTCCATTGTGTTGAAAGCAGTCAATTGGCACAGGTGGAGGAGTGACAATTCATGAACTTAAAAGGTGTGAGTTCGAATCCTCTTTAAAGCGATCTTTTTTCTAATCTCAAAGTGTAGCTTTGGACGAATAGATGGACACGGCTTTTAAAAATTACATTTTACTAAAAAATTAATTTGCAAACGTTATCGTCATGTTATGTTATATATATAGATTTTTTGTTCTGCTTTTTATTAGAATTATGGCTAGCTGAGTAATATATAGATAGATATATATATGTGTGTTAATTTATTGGCTATCATTTCATTTCAATTAGAAATTTTTTTTTAAATTATTCCATACAGCAATATAAGAGAAAAAGGGCAACAGTTAGCCACTAAAATCGAATAAATAGTTTGACAAATAGCGTTTAAAATGCTTTTTTCTGCTAAGAGAATGGATATTAGGTGGAAGATTGTTGAAGCAGCTGAGCAAAGTATGACAAAACTTCATTGATTAGTTATTGCGGAACTGCCACCATGATAAAGTGTAGAACTCACTAAAATACCCCCTTTGATGATGGTTTAGACAAAACACAGAGCTAAGTAATACACAGCCAGTAAGCAACTAAGACTGATTTGTTTTTAGAAAAAGACAAAATACTTGCCATAGATTGCATCACCAACAATTGTTGATTCCAAATAAAATACTTTGAAATCCACATTAAAATGTTGTATAGAATAAAAATTACACTTTTTTCATAGCCTTGTTCCTTGAGCCAACCTTCTTGCTGCTCGATGAACCGACCAATCACCTCGATCCCAATGCTGTCATATGGCTAGACAATTAATTACCTGCAGAATTGGAAAAAAAACCCTCCTGATCGTTTCCCACGACTTGTCTTTCCTTGACAACGTCTGCACTGACATTATTCACCTGGACATGCAAAAGCTCTTTTCCTACAAGGGCAACTATGGTGGGTACCTGCATTATACTAGGAACTTAGGCTATATTCATGTTTCTTAAGGGTAATTTTTGTTAAACAGTGCTTATGGTTGGTAGAATTTGCTTAATTGATGTCGCGTGCTTGGCGTAGTTCGGTTCATCGATGGATTTGTATGGATGTATGTAGTTCGCTTCACAATATATGTGGTTGCTTAGCTTTATTATTAGGATATATTTGGTTGTTTAGCACTATTATTAGAATATATCTGGTTGTTTAGCATTATTATTAAGATATATTTAGTTGTTTAGCATTATTATTAGGATACATGTGGTTGTTTAGCATTATTATTATGATAGTTGTGGTTGTGTAGCATAATTATTAGGATATATGTGGTTTTTTAGCGTCATTATGATGTATTTGGTTGTGTAGCATTTTTTTTAGGATATATTTGGTTGTTTAGCACTACTTTTAGGATATATTTGGTTGTTTAGCACTATTGTTAGGGTATATTTTGTTGTTTAGCATTATTATAATGATATTTGTGGTTGTTTAGCATTATTATTAGGATATATTAGGTTGTTTAGCATTATTATTAGGATATATGTGGTTGTTCAGCATTATTATTAGGATATATTTGGCTGTTTAGCATTATTGTTAGGATATATTTGGTTGTTTAGCATTATTATTAGGATATTTATGGTTGTTCAGCATTATTATTAGTATATATTTGCCTGTTTAGCATTATTAATAGGATATATTTGGTTGTTTAGCATTATTATCAGGATCTATTTGGTTGTTTAGCATTATTGTTAGGATATATGTGGTTGTTCAGCATTATTATGAGTAGATGTATATATTTGGTTGTTTAGCATTATTATTAGGATATATGTGGTTGAGTAGCATTGTTATTAGAATATATTTGGTTGTTTAACAATATTATTAAGATATATTTGGTTGTTTAGCATTATTATTAGGATATATGTGGTTGTTCAGCATTATTATTAGGATATATGTGGTTGTTCAGCATTATTATTAGGATATATTTGGCTGTTTAGCATTATTGTTAGGATATATTTGGTTGTTTAGCATTATTATTGGGATCTATTTGGTTGTTTAGCATTATTATTAGGATATTTTTGGTTGTTCAGCATTATTATTAGTATATAATTGCCTGTTTAGCATTATTATTAGGATATATTTGGTTGTTTAGCATTATTATTAGGATATATGTGGTTGTTCAGCATTATTATTAGGATATATTTGGCTGTTTAGCATTATAGTTAGGATATATTTGGTTGTTTAGCATTATTATTGGGATCTATTTGGTTGTTTAGCATTATTATTAGGATATTTTTGGTTGTTCAGCATTATTATTAAGATATATTTAGCTGTTTAGCATTATTATTAGGATATATTTGGTTGTTTTGCATTATTATTAGGATATATGTGGTTGTTCAGAATTATTAATGGGATATCTGTGGTTGTTTAGCATTTTTGTTAGGATATATGTGGTTGTTTAGCATTATTATTAGGATATATGTGGTTGTTTAGCATTTTTATTGGGATATATGTGGTTGTTCAGAATTATTAATAGGATATATGTGGTTGTTTAGCATTATTATTAGGATCTGTTTGATTGTTTAGCATTATTATTAGGATCTGTTTGGTTGTTTAGCATTATTATTAGGATATATTTGGTTGTGTAGCATTATTAAAAGGATATATTTAGTTGTTTAGCATTATTATTAGGATACATGTGGTTGTTTAGCATTATTATTATAATAGTTGTGGTTGTGTAGCATAATTATTAGGATATATGTGGTTTTTAGCGTCATTATGATGTATTTGGTTGTGTAGCATTATTTTTAGGATATATTTGGTTGTTTAGCATTATTATTTGGATATATTTGGTTGTTTAGCATTATTATTAGTATATATTTGGTTGTGTAGCGTCATTCAAGAAGATGTTCAAACAGAAGCAGAAGAAGCAAATAAAAGATTATGAAAAACACAAGAAAAGACTGAGAGTAATGAAGTTGAGTGGGAAATCTTCAAAGGATGCTGTAAGTTGTCTTTCCTCCGTTTGCCTGAGGTTTTTTTATCTCCGTTAGGAAGAGGGTTGAACGTGGAATAACTGGAACTACTTTTATAGACTTACTGTCACTGGCAGCGGAGTCCTGCCGCTGATCTGTCCTGGCGATTCCATAAGGCTACATTCAGGTTGTTATGTTTTGTTTTTCTGTCTCAAAAACTCTTTATTGTCGAATTGGGTAGCATATCCATATACTTGGAGTGGCCCTCCACTTGCCATGTTTTAGTGATGTGCGACTGGGTACTTTAATTACTCTATCAATGGTTTATGCGTGAATCCAACGTTGCAGCATACACCCTACGCTTTTGTCATAAGGCATGTGTTGACTGTTGTACTTTAAAGGATGGCTTGCAACAAAATTCACATTACAGTTATTTGGTATCAGAAAGTTCACCATGTCTTACTCTGTTCTGTTGTAGGTGCCGCATATGTAAAAATGTGATTACAAGCTCTTAAAAGCGCAAAAACGAAAAGCCGCTGTAGATTGGAATCTCTTTATTTCTCTGACGTAGCCATGAAATTTGGTTATCGTCTTGTCACGTGATGTTCTCCCGTGAATTGAAAGGCCAATAAAATGCTCAGTATAAAACTCATCGTAGCGCTAGTTTATGATAATTAGTTTGGGTTTAACCGAAGACCCCGTATCCAATACAAATGCTCGCTACTTTACAGTTTTGTTTCAGTGTGGTCTAATCGTCAAATCGTAATCTGATCATGTGACCCAATACTTCGCAGATAGTTTTTGCAGCATTTTTTAAATATCACAAATGACCAACAGGCTTGTATTGATTATCAGACAATGATATGTACTCCTTCAAGCTAAGGCTAAAAAAATTAAACTAATTTTTTGCGGTAAGTTATAAAATATCACTGCTAAGAGTGACAGCATTAAAATGATGATAAAATGGGCCGCCTGTAAGAACAATAGACATGGTTTTATTGAATGCGTGGATTATATTTATGAAATATTTTAACTAATAAGGTTGCATGAAAGTGTAAACAAAAAAACATCTAACACACCTACGTCACATTTGAGCCGTTTTGGAAAGAGAATCCAAACTACGGCGGTCTCGTGTGGCTGCATTAACTGTTCGTTTCCGAGCTTTTAAGAGCTTGTAATCACATTCCCATATATTTTGCCCTTACAACACAACATAGTAAGACATGGTGAATCTTATGATACCAAATAACTGTAATGTGAATTTTGTTGCAAGTCATCCTTTAAAGACCGTAAAATATTTCTAAGATTATATACTCCATCACCACACTAGTGCATATAAAGGGACCCTATCTTAGTGATATCTTAGTGATGTACTACAGGCATTTCAATTACTCTTATCAATGGCTTATGCATAAATCTAACGTTTCAGCATACACCCTACGCCTTTGTCATAAGGCATGCGTTGTCTGTTGTACTTTAAAAACAACATAATATTTCTAAGATGTAATATTGCATCACCACACATGTGCATATACACGGACCCTAAAGCCTGGTTTCCATATGACAGTGCAAGGCGTGCAACAAGGCGCAAGACGTTGTGCGTCGGCCAGTTGTGATATGGAAACGTCAACGCGCGACGTGCGTAGGCTGATCGCAAGTATCCAACAGAATGGATCCTTGCGATGGGTGCGTGCGAATATGTATCCCACACTACACCGCTCGACCTTTTCAACCTATCCCACAATTCCCGCGAAGGGCTTTGTTCCGAAGAAATCGGTCTCCCGTACGAAAGAGTAAGCCTGATTTTTATACGACAGCGTAATTTCGCAACGGAGGTCTGGTTTTTCAAAGAAATATGTCTCTCCTATGAAAAAGTAAGGAAAATATACACCCTGTCTAATGCAAGCATGACACTTACACGCAATATAGAAACACTGCCTCGCGGCCCAAGAAATGCAGTACGCACGATCACTGGGCCGCGCGTGATCATTGCGCTGTCATATGGAAACCAAGCTTAACTGGCTCGGCTTTTACGTATCTTTGTGAAATTCAATAAAGGATGAAACTTCAAGAGTGCTCTTAAAGTAGTGAGGGATACGCAAAGTGTAAACACAAGATACACAGACCAGTGTATCTTCCAAACAACAGTTTGGGGTTCAATTGTTTTCACCTAAGATTGTCTTTCTAACTACGATGACAATAGAGTTTTACCACATAACTAATTATATGTCGAGAGATGCTTTCCATTGTAACAGATAAACGGAAGCCAATAGCATAAAATGGAACTGCTTACGAAACATTTTAAATACTTATTTAATAAATTAAATCTGTTCAAACCACTCTTGCTATATTATTGTTCCAGAGGCAGCCTGATGGTTTAAAACTCCTGGCTTCCAAACACAGTTTAAGGTTCAACTCCTAAAAAGGACACTGACACTCTCTACCATGGGCATGTCTCCAGTCATTGAGGTTCCCTTGACACTAGACTCAGACATGTCCAGGCAAGATGACAGAGACATTGTTTGTACAATAATGCTTTTACAAGCACGTACAGCTTCTGTTTGCAGTAAGCTAAACAGATATCACACTCCATCTTTGAGGGATTGCTTACCTTAACATGAATACTTTTTTATTTGACATAAAACAAAGGAATCGTTGAAACAAGTGTCTTGTATAAATTGGAAGTGATCGAGATCGTGGAAATTCTGTCATACAAATAATAGAAACCTTTTTAATATGTGGTAAAAATATAATTTTTGTTTCGTAGTTTTTCAGTATGAACTAGAATGCAGCTGTCATGATCAGTTTATGTAAATTGGAATATAAAAGGTGTCGTCGGTTCCGACTCCCTTATGTGACTCTGCGATACAAGAGTGCAGCTGAGCTGGTCAGAGTTAGCAGGATAAAGTCAGCCACTGCTTGGGTCCCTGCGTTACATTTATGACATGTACAGTAGCAGTGCAATGATCCATCAATCATCCAGCATTCTTCCTTGCCTGTGTATCCGATGGCTGTAGACAGGTCCTCTTCCTTCAGGCACCTCCTCAATCCTATCAAAAGTTGCCATTTTGTTAACTAGCTTCTATCACTGTTTCCACAAAGCGGTTAATTTGCAATTTTGCGTCATCCAAGAGATAGAACCGGTAAAGGTCCACAAGTCAAGCGAGTTTCGTCGTTACTCTCAAATTGTTCCATGCTTGTGAAAAATAGGAATATAGCCGATGAGTGGTGCTCAAGAAAATGTCATGCATAAATCAGTCATTCTTGTTTTAAAAGTACAAGACAGAAGTGTACAGCTATGACCTCTGGTGTAGAATTCTGTATTTTTTTATCAAGGGGCTTGAGTTCATCCACATCGAGCGAGCATCCCACTGAAATGCTCATCGCGCGGTAACTTGCATGCGCGCACAATCCCAAATTCTCCTAATCGTCACAATTGAAACATAGTGTATGTTGTTTATCAAATATGTTATCATTAGGGGCAATTCAATGGTAATGTCTCAGAGGTAGGAACTCTATACAGTACTGTACATAGCAACTGTATCATAACTACTAGATAGATATTTGTTTTTTTATTTGAATTACAATTAAAAGCATGTTTTTCCAT
The DNA here is from genome assembly GCF_963576615.1 of Watersipora subatra. Lineage (NCBI taxonomy): Eukaryota > Metazoa > Bryozoa > Gymnolaemata > Cheilostomatida > Watersiporidae > Watersipora > Watersipora subatra. The sequence continues at coordinate 23,431,346 of NC_088713.1, forward strand.
TGTAAATTTCTTTCCATCGTCATACCCAAAATAATTCTTTTTTGGGTAGTTTACAGAGGGTGGGAACAGAATAATTTGTACATGTTATGTTATGTTATTTTATGTAGTAAAAGTCGATTTGAAATGCGAATGAATTGACATATGAGCTTGGTCCCTGATCACACCATCTTAAGGTATTACTGTATTCGGTTCGTTCAAGACTCTCACTCTAATAATTACTCAATTGAACTCATTGCGTGGATAACTCCCAAGTTTATGTCTTTAATCAGGCTTTCAATTTAAACATGATATTTTTCACAAATTGTAAATCGAATTTAGGGCAGTTTTAACTACCAAACTTTTTGTATGGCTCCACACTCTTATAGCACGCTGCACAGTAATTCAACAAACAATTTTTGTTGAGTTTGACCTTTGTTTTGCAGCCTTCGACCTGGTTCCACTCACTAGTGGAGTAACAGGATATAGGCTGTCTTACTCCTCTCACTGCTGTCAGTGTGACTAGTAGCACTACTAGCAGTCTTGTCATGCTGTCCTGACTAGAATGTAATGAAATGGATTAGCCTGGTTAGCCTGTACACCCAGCTTAACTATCACTGTTTCTATTGTCATGATGACGCAGATTTGAATTTGTGCGCATTTGGAGCTACCTTGAGATAAGTGTTACAATGGACATGCAGATTAACATCAGTGCTTTGTTAAAAAAGATAAAGAATTCTACACCAGAGGGTCATAGCAGTTTCATGTCTCATTTGGCAGCAACCTTTCAAATAGGAATGACTGAATTATGGAAAATGTTTAAATTGGAATAGCTTGCACGGCGATTTCTTTTACATCGTCCACATTTGGCGTTTCCATCTTTTGCAACCATGGAACATTTGATAAAAATTTGTGTGTAAAAAAATTCAATTATAGCAAATAGCATGTTTCTCTGCTACAACACTATGTCAGTTTAGTAACTGCGCAGTTAGAAATGTTATAAATAAAAACTGCTATTTTGTGCTCTGTTCAATCATCAACAGAACCGGTGGTCTACAGTGGACAAGGTCTGCTGCAAACTACTTTTAAAGCACATAAATTACATAATTTTGTTATATATTTCAATACATCCATGTCTTGGCTTCGAATGAGCCTGTTTTGAATACACAAAGAATAATAGAACTATGAAAAACAGAGTGTCAAAAATATGTCCTGCAAAAAAAAACACTTGGTTGCAGTTCTCAAATTGTGACGTCATCATTATCATTTAGACTTAGGTCATCGATCCCTTTCGTTGCCATTGAGACTGCGCTTTTCTGTGACCATCGGCGCTCTTAAACCCAGAGAGCGCTAATAATAAACTAGCATTTTAGATAATCAACAATGCCTGGGGATCGTGCTAACGCCCGACCAATACAAACACATGTTCTGAGTTAATAGATTTCGGGTGATTGTTAGAGTTTGCCTTTTTCATTCTTTTGCTCATTTTAAACATAGTAATTATTATCCCATCGTTTTATATGATGGCATTGTTTGTTCCATACAGAAATGTCGAGGAAATTGACCCCGTCCTGCTTGTGGTGCAAGAGGTTGCTGAAGAGAGACAATGAGTAAGTAAACTCGATTAAATACTAATTAGTGATTAAACATAAATATTAAAGTTTAAATATTTATATTTTATTATTAAATATTTGAATAAATTATATGGTAAATAGAATACAGGTGTATTGGACAGTGAAATTAATCATTTTTGTGTATGATACTAGCTTATAGGCAAATTAAGTTATTTACAGTAGGCTTCTCTATTCTAAATAATCCCAGAGTACAGTGAGTCAACCCAAACAATTGGTTTAATTCAATTGACTTCTACAACAAAATGAAAAAAAAAACAGAAATTACTACTAACAACATACCTGGTTGTTAACCACCCATTGCTGCTCACCCTCTAATCAATAAAATTACTAACCATTATTTATTGATCTTAGGTGATTAAGGAATATCGAGATGTAAGAAGATGGTGTCACTGTAGACATTGTGCCTTGATGCCTACTAGAGCCCAGAATGTATGCTGTCAAGAAAATGCAGCGGCATCGGGGAAGATTGTGACTAGAGACAGGTTAGTGCCAATTCAATGGTTATCACTGGTATTGGAACATAATGCTTGCTCTTGGCTATACCCTGGCAGTACTGTGACTCTTGTATGCAGGGGTTGGCATGTTTTGTTGTTTTCTCACTTTAGTTGCATAACAATGAACCCGGGGCGGAACAACTACTACGGGAAGCACCTCTAGAAATGTATAGAAACCAATACCTGGTATATCATGGTAAGTAGTTATCATACTTGTTGCCTCTCGTCTCCAGTGATTTGATATAATAGCAGTGATTATATTAACAGTTTATAAGCACATTTATTACTAATTATATTTTATTTCTAGATGACAAATATGCTCTTACAGGTGAACCAGTAGAACAAGGAGTAAGACGGAGATTCTTTGGCTATCAAAACCTGGTGTTCTGGCTATATCCTGGACTTTGAAAAAATGAGAGACATCAGCTTCCAGCTTGCACGTATCACTATGTCCATTTAAAATTTCCTAACACTGATAATAAGTTACTTTATAGGGAATATCATGAATAGATTGAAACTGTTGGGCATATACTGATTGCCCTATAAATAAATTCATCACATAGCTGTTTTTATCTTCTAACTTTAAAAACATAAATAAAATACAACAGGAAACTAAAACATCAATTATTTTTCCGCTTAGCAGTTGTCTGGTTTGAAGCTTCCTTGTTGGTGTCAGTCTTATTCTTGGTAGTAGCCTTCGTCTTTGTTGGTGCTGGAGCTTGACCCTTGAAAACAGTAACACTACTTAACAACTGTGTGCTACACCCTTACCAAACCGTCACATGTACAACCTGTCAAGTAGGCATCCTTTCAGCATGCTGTTTGTGCTCTTGTTAGCATTAGTTTATATTATTTCTTGTCTTTGGAGAGAGGATGGCAAAACTAAGGATAATATTCAAGTTATGAAGCTATTGATAAGATTGCTTTGTATATGACAGGAATTTCTACCCGCCTGTTGTCAACTTCAGGTGTGGGCTCTCCAACTAAAGCCTGGTTCCCATATACGTTGCTTAGCACCGGCGACAGCACCACAGGCTATTAGCGGTGAATTAGGAACCTACGCGCCTAGGACCGCCGGTAGTTGCCGGCGGCATTCCAATAGTTTAGCGCTGTTCAAATTTCGGAAAAGGCCGCAGGAAAAACTTTCCTGAAATGCACTGTACGGGTAAAGGTCACCGTTATAGAAACGGCATGGCGAGTGAACATTTTATTTGATTACACGATTATGTTTAGCAATGCAGCTTATATGTGAACAGATGCCATCGAGCCTAACTTCGCAAACGTTTTGCTGCGCAAGTTACCGCTGGAGTATCGCAACCGATATGGGAACCAGGCTTTAGGTGACAATAGAGTTTTACTAAAATAATTATATGTGGAGAGATGCTTTCCATTGTAACAGATAAACGGAAACCACTAGCATAAAATGGAACTGCATACGAAACATTTTAAATACTGATTTTGTAAGTTAAATCTGTTCAAACCCTTTTTCCTATAGTATTGTTCCAAAGGCAGCCAAATGGTCTAAAACTCCTGACCTCCAAACACAGGTTAAGGTTCAATTCCTAAAAAGGCTACTGACAGTGACAGGAATGACATCAAACCTTAATTTACTCTCTACCATGGGCTATCTCCAGACATTGAGGTTCCCTTGACACTGGACTCAGACATGTCCAAGCAAGATGACAGAGAGATTGTTTGTACAATAATACTTTTACAAGTACGCACAGCCTCTGTTTGCAGTAAGCTAAGCAGATATCACACTTGATCTTTGAGGGATTGCTTACCCACGCATGAATACTTTTTTATTTGACATGAAACAAAGGAATCATTGAAACAAGTGTCTTGTATAAAATGGAACTGATCGAGATCGCGGAAATTATGTCATACAAATAATAGAAACCTTTATAGTATGTGGTAAAATAAATACTTTTTGTTTTGTTGTTCTTCGGTGTAAACTAGAATGCAGCTGTCATGATCAGTTTATCTAAATTTGAATATAAAAGCTGCCGTGGTTTCAGACTCCCTTATGTGACTCTGAGACACAAGAGTGCAGCTGAGCTGATCAGAGTTAGCAGAGTAAAGTCAGCCACTGCCTTGGTCCCTGCGTTACATTTATGATCTATACAGTAGCAGTGCAATGATCCATCAATCATCCAGCTTTCTTCCTTGCCTGTGTATACAATGGCTGTAGACAGGTCCTCTTCCTTCAGTCACCTCAATCCTGTTAAAAGTGGCCATTATGTTAACTAGCTTCTAACATAATGGTTGCTCTTGGCTATACCCTGGTAGTACTATGACTCTTGTATGCAGGATTGACATGTTTTGTTGTTTTCTCACTTTAGATGCATAACAATGAATCCGGGGTGGAACAACTACTAATGGAGGCACCTCTAGAAATGTCTAGGAACCAATACATGGTATATCATGGTAAGCAGTTATTATACTTGCTGCCTCTCAATTCCAGTGATTTGATGTAATAACAGTGATTATATTAACAGTTTACAGACACATTTATTACTAATTATATTTTATTTCTAGATGACAAATATGTTCTTACTGGGGAACCAGTGGAACAAGGGCTAAAGTGGAGGTTCTTTGGCTATCAACACCTGGTGTTCTGGCTATATCCTTGACTCTGAAGAAATGAGAGACATCAGCTTCCTGCTTGCATGTACCACTATGTACATTTAAAATTTCCTAACACTGATAATAAGTTACTTTATAGTGAATATCATGAATAGATTGATACTGTTGGGGATATACTGATTGCCCTATAAATAAATTCATCACATAGCTGTTTTTTATCTTCCAACTTTAAAAAACATAAATAAAATACAACAGGACACTAAAACATCAACTATTTTTCCGCTTAGCAGTTGTCTGGTTTGAAGCCTCCTAGTTGGTGTCAGTCTTGTTCTTGGTAGTCGTCTTCTTCTTTGTTGGTGCTGGAGTTCGACCCTTGAAAACAATAACACTACTTAATAACTGTGTGCTACACCCTTGCCAAACCATCACATGTACAACCTGTCAAGTAGGCATCCTTTCAGCACGCTGTTTGTAGTCTTGTTAGCATTAGTTTATATTATTTCTTGTCTTTGGAGAGAGGATGGCAAAACTAAGGATAATATTCAAGTTATGAAGCTATTGATAGGATTGCTTTGTATATGACAGGAATTTCTACCCGCCTGTTGTCAACTTCAGGTGTGGGCTCTTGTGGAAGTAGTTGCTGTTGCAGTAGTATTATTATCTGAAGAATTGGTATCGTTTTCCATGCTGCTTTCTAAACTTGATAATGCTTCAATAAATATACTGTCATTAATAAACTGTCGACCTGCAGTGGCATGGCTCTAGGACTATATGTAAGTTGCATTCTCGCGAGATCACACAATGCTTGAAATTAATTAGTCTCAGTTGTGCCCCTCAACATCACAATAAAAATATATGGCTAGTGCATAATATCACTGAAAAAACATAGTCTGGTGCTTGGAATTTGAGCTATTTATCAAAAAAATAATCGGTACATGGAGAGCTGATGACACTGATCCCTTTGTCATCTTCATCGGTTCTCTTGAGTTGTCCTACCTTCGCCTGCCTCTAGCGTCATTATGGTAGTTGATAAATAAGTATTAAGAGCACACAACACCGAATATGAAAATTGTGACGTAATAATTTACGACCTACATGTATAACATTGAGCATTTCTGCAATAGAGCTCTGGGGAAATCCTATAAACACCAACCAATGTCTGTTTCACCATGTCAAACAATGGCTCATTTGAAAGCCAAGATATTGAAGAACCTGAATAAGCTGAAACAGTACTGATATAATTAATATGCTTTAAGTTAATTTGACACTTGGTTTAGTTTGGAATATATGTTCTTACAGGCAGTGCAACTTGCTCCATATGGCAACCGTTCGTAATCAGCTTTGCGAATCGAGTTTGAAGACTATCAGGCAACACAAAATCTCAAGAACAAAGAATGCTTAAGCATTTCTTATTAAATTTTTTGAGTTATCATCCCTTTCACTTGACAAACTGAAGACACATGATGTGGTAAGTTCTCACATGTTCTCAGTATGTTTTTAAATAACTACCGCCATGTTCCAATCTGCACTTTGTAGTAACCACACATTCTTTAGTCTAATAAAAGTAGTCACTTACAGAGTATTTCTATCATAACAGTTATTATAGTAGCTGAGGCTTTTGTTCATTTTATTACTGCAAATTAGCTTCCAATCAGAGTTTTGTTATCATAATTGTGCTGTACAAGTTGTTTTAAAAAATGTATCAAGTATTAATTTATTAGTTTTATATATAAGTCTTTCATTATTAACATATTTATCTAAAGTTTCAACTTAATGAAAAGGCAATCTTTACTTTAACAAACTGCCTGAGGTTTGACTGTTTAAAGATGTAGTTGCGTCAAAATTTAAGTTGATCTTAAAAGAAAGCATTTTTTTTTCTCTATCAGTTGATATGTTGTTTGTTGTGTTACGCGATCGCATTGCCAAGATATTTGAAGATTAAAACCATAAAAATCTGATCACCGTAAAAACGCTCAGGCCACAAAAACGTGCCCAGCCTCGCCAAAAATGATGTCACGCGTTTGGCAACCTCTCTCTATCTCTCGTATTCACATTGGCTATTTGCGATAAAAGTCTAGTCTTACGCGGCTCTATTGGCATATATTTTATTTTGTATTTGCTCGTGTTGGCTAGAATAAAATTTTAAATCCTGCTACAGATGCATTATTATGAATGTTTAAAAGGCCTCAAATAACGAAAATTGAAAGTTTGTTCTACTCACTTTCTCCAAATGTTGTGTAAACATTTGGGTACCGACTACCAATTCTACCGGTCTACGGTAATTCTGTCTAGTCACTTTATGTAGAACGCCGTCTTTGTATCAGCACAGTTCTGCAGCTACCCATATAAACGATATACAGCCTCCCATAAGCCCCGCCCACATTATGTCGCCTATTACCTATTGCCTACGTACTACTGTAGTTTCTTACTAGTATTCTTACCGAATGCAAAATAATTGAAATAAGCAAGCCACCTCTTTGAAAAGAATATAGACAGGGGTAGAGTTTTAAGGATGAGAAGTCTGCTGCAAACTGGATTTGAACTCACATTCTCCAGTTCTGCGGACACCCATATACCATATCCGATTCACTACAATATTCTGCAAATCATGTTTTGCATTATCTTCAACAGTATTATTTTATTATATAATTTTTACAAGCAAAAATATTTTCATTTTGGCATAAAGCTTTTATTAAAAATATTCATCAAGTCGTGGCCACTCACATAGTATTAGCTGATACAATAAAACAAATTCATCTACTGCAACAAACTCAAACAAAACATCATCCAGCACGCATTCAAGTCTCGCTTTCTCCTTTATGGCAGTTTCCACACAATGACAAAGCTTCTTCGGCTGGTGGGACGACATAAACATTCTGTAATCAGTAAAACAAGTAAATGTAAACAAAGTAGATGCAATAAATATGTCATTCATAGATATGTCATTCTAAAGCGTATCTATTGACAGCTTCCAAATTGGGAGTTAAATAGATTGCGAGTGTAATTTTAAAAACGAATAAACATTTAATAAAGGCACAAGTACGCCAAGCCAACGATTCGAAACTTTGGTTCTGGAAATTAAAGATTTGCAATGATCAATCGATTTTACCCACTTCCTACGAGTGAAAATAATTTGTAATCATGACTCTAATTCACCAAAGAAAATTCGAAAAAAATATTATAGCTAGGTAAAGCGGCAGATAAGCTATGAAACGATGATTAGAGATAGCAAAGAATTATCATTTTATTAATTAGTATATGTATTTATGACTATAAAAAATATTACATTCACTAAAGTATAGAAGACTAAGTTAATTTACCTCCATTCTGTCTTCTTCTGTAGCAAAACGCTGCTGACGCCTGTCAGCTTTGGCCATAGGCTGTCCACTCTAATCTTTTACTAAAAGTTGCTCAGATAACTCTGAGTAGCGGTCGCTCGAACTTGAAGCCATTTTAAAACTATGTATAACTTAGTAATTGCTGAATTGCGTTGAATCAGTAACGATGAGAATGAATTCTCTAGCAATGAGACTCTTCGAGATCACAGACAACGCGTTTTACGAGTGATAACATTTATTACGGCCTATATAAAAATTTCGCACGCATGATTGGCTAACGAATCGACCTCATATTTATCGCTTGTGGTTTCGTTTCAGATAACAAGCTTGTGACGTCACGAAATAGCCACCCGCTGGAACGTGAGCTTTTTAAAAGAGGGCGTCATTCAAACGCATATATCTCTGGACAAGGTTGGTCTACAAAGACAAAAATGGCATCAAATTGTAGCTGATTTTTTAGCCTTTTATGGGTCCTAATTTCATTTTTGACGCAACTACATCTTTAACATTACTTCTACTTTGTGCACATTTATGCAAATCAACTGAGAACTGCAGAAGGCAGTTCTCAATTGTTTCAGTTGCCGCAGAAGGCAACTCTATTATTAATCAACTTTTACCATGGGGCCTGCTGGTACTAGAACAGTAAACCATCATAACAATGTGACAAGTGGCTGTCATATCAACTCATCAAGGCTAATTTTATTAATAACTAGTTATGCCAACACAGTCAATTAGTGCAGGTAATAGTGCGCTTGGCAATCAAGCTGACAGTTGTTTGTTCAAATCCTGTTGAAAGCATTTCTTTTTTGTAACACTTCAGCAGGGCTTCAGACATACAGACATACAAATGGACATGGCTCTTATTATAGTGAATATTATGAAATACACATTCATGTAGATATATTTTACCAGCAGGAATGATTGACCTCTTTGCCTCAAAAATAGGAGAGTCTAGGGCACTGATGATCACACTTTTCAGGCCGGGGGCAACCTTGACTTTTAACATTTGACAGGTAGGCCAGGTCAGCACAAGATACGATACATATAAGAGACTGTATTTATTAATGGCTCGTATGAAACAAGTAGAAAATAATATTAAATATATTTAACAATTTGGTATGAAAGCTCTTTGCACATATTTTAGAAATTTGCTACATTTTGTAGGAAAATTTGGCTGTCTAGGGGCACTGGAAAAAAAATTATATAGGTACGACCACATAGGCGGATTTTTTTATAGTTTTAATTGGAATCGCGAACAGAATCTAAATCACAAAATTTTTTTACTGAAATTTACAGAATTGTCAAGGTTGTATACGCCGATATAAACACACCATATGCCGGTGCACACTGAGATCTTCGTTGACACGGTTTCAATTAGCTTAACAAATTATTAGCGAGCCAACCTTGTAATATTTTGTTCACAAATTTTGGTTCATCTGTGGTCTGTGTACAAACAACGATCGACGGTTTAACAGTTTCAATATTAAAGATGCTCAACTTGTTTTGTTGTGAAAACCTGCAAATAAACACTTTTGCCATTTCTACATTTCAATTTGATTTCTTTTCTCTGTTCGATGACGATTGACAATATTATTCTGATTACATAGTGCAATGGTGTTAAAGTTTAAAATTTGAAGTTTCACAGTTTTAATTTGTGTTGAACCTTATTTTTCAATGCTGGTTAGTTTTGCAAGGGTCCTGTGAGCCTCAAATCAATGGGACATGGAGTGTTGGACAAAATCCTGTTAAACTAGATCAAACTATAAAACTTGGTAGTAGTTCCAGGATTCACCAGAATATGTATAACCAAGACATGACTGCCACCAATAGGCTGTTTATTTACTGTTGATTAAAAATTGACTTATTCATCAATAATTAATGTTATATTACAATTAATTGATTTATTCTTTAGCTGTCATTATGATTATATAGTGTAGACAACTTCTCTAGTACTTATTGTCTACTCATGTAGATAATACTCAATGATAAAGCTAGTTATGTGTTAACTTGGACTTCATGCCTTCATTTCATCTCTTGCATACCACGAGCCACATATAGTCTACGAGCAGAGTAGCTCATTTGTGAGTTGTTATTGCTTTACTCAACTTATGCATTATGATGCACGCAAAAGAATCTTCAATATTTATATATTGCTTGTTTGCACGTTGCACTCTGTAATCTCGTTGCTTATACACTTTCATGTTTAAATTACATACTCATCAAATGGCGGAGGCGTAATAAACAAGTCAATCACTGTTGCCATTGTGACAAGGAATTTCACAGACTGTGATTGGATAATTGGAACAAAACTTCATAATCCGCCAGATTGCTTAGTAATGCAAACTACTAGTAGCAAACTAATAGCATGCTCTGCGTTCCTGAGCTACTAACCTCAAGTGATTTAGCAGTTCTATCACCTCAAAAGATAAAATCAGTAACTGTCACACTATTACAAACTTATCTGTGTTTACATCAGTAAATTGTTCTCAGCATAGCTTCTGATTATATAATGGGGTCAGAAATAATGAAATGCTAGTCCTGCAGTCACTGCCGTGAAAAAATATAGATCAAGCAATCTGTGCTGGCCAATCACTATCGCAGGACTGGTGAACATTACAGATGTTGTCGTGGATGCTCGCAACACAATCGGGAAAGTATGACAGATGTAAACTTTCCTGATAGTTTACAAAAAAGATTACACCGTAGGGGTTTTGAACTCGCAGACTTTGGCTCATTAGATCAATGCTTTGCCAGCTGCTCCTCTGATACAATATTGGGAACGTTTGACTGCAGCAATAATTGTTGATAGTGGTGCGAAAATATTACATTGTAGGGGGATTAGAACTTACAACCTCTTGCTCGGGAACTAATGCTCTAACACCTGAACCAAACCTTAAAAAACCTGACATGCAGTGATGTAGAGTGAACCAGCCTTTAGTATGCTTCATACAAATTGTTTATGATCTGCTAGTAGTTAGTTAAATAGCCTATCATGTCTGCACTTGATTGAAATGAATCAATCATATGCCTGCATTGAGCCAATAGAAAACGTGTTTACAGGTGAAGTTGAGCTGAGTTTTTGAGCTGCAAGTCAAATTTCCAATATCTCAGGCTAAGTGAGCATGAATATAAACTATCAATGCCTTCTCATAATTATATACTAGTACTCTGGTAGTGAGATGTGTCAATAAAGCATAGATAATAACTGTTTGTTCCCTTAATCTTAGATGATAGAAGGTGTTTGATTGATGCAAGTGTTAGAGCAGCAAATTAGGTTTGCTGTGCAGAAGGTTGAGAGTTCAAATCCCCTTCAATATAGTATTTTTTCTCAGCATTAAACTATGGTTTGTATTATAGTAAAGAAACTTCTCAACATGTTTAAATTTTAAGTAAATTGTAAAGTTTGCCAAAAAGTATCATTTTTGCATTTACTTTAGTTATGGTAAAGTTACAGTCATATCAATTCTCAATTTTGTATGTGAATCAAATAACTATTTATATTAAATTTAAAATTTATTTGTTAATAAATTAAATATTTACATAAATTTCATTAACAGGAATCACTAGGAGTGTGAGAGAACTTGTCATTCTAATTCAACTACACCACCTTTACTTATAGCTTGACGAGAACCTGTTGACATCTGTCAGCTGAGAAAGAAGTGTGCCTGGCATACTTTTGTTGGGTGGTCAAAAATGAGCTGTGCCAGATTTATTTTAGGTAGATGCGGAGGGAATGAAAACGGATTCTTTCTGCGCATTAATGTAGCTGCATGATATATTGATGTGTTGATTTGTATCAATGTTACGATGCCATACCGACATGGCCATGTATTGCTAAGCTTATAAGGCATCTACATGTATATAAGGCATCTATATAAGGCATCTATGCTTACATCAGCGAGTAGTCCTCATCATAGCATTCTTATTATAAAATGTGGTAAATGATGTAATACTAGTCCTGCAGCCACTATCATGAAACTAAATTTAGATAAAACAATCCATCACAACCAATCACCATCGCCAAAGTGGTGCTCATTGCATGTTTTCCCATGATGCTCAGCCCACTATTGGGAAAGCTTGACAGACACTATTTTCCTGAATGTTGATTGAAAAAAAGATTACATTGTAGGGGTTTTGGACTTGCCACCTTTGGCTTATTAGACCAACGCTTTAACATATGCATCTCTGAAGCATAATGGGAAATTTTACAGCTGAAATCTTCTTTGATACGGGTATAAAAAGAATGCATTGCAGGCGATTCGAACTCGCAACCTTTGGCACAAGAGACCAATGTTCCAACGCCTGCACCAAGCATACACCTTTTGGCATTTTAGAATAAAGGTACATATGGTTATTCTCTGCACTTTATTCTTTGTGCTTTATCAGCACCCTTGACTACCCGAGTACTAGTAGTCTAGTATATAATAACAATAAGGTGTTGATAAATTATTTTCTTGCTCTCTTAGCCTGAGGTACTTTAATAAGATACTTTGAGGTACGTAGACTGAGGTACTGAATAAGGTTAGATAGGGCTGGATAGGAATAATGAAAAGTAAGACAGCCAAAGATGATTTACAATTACAATGTTCTACCATCAATTATATCCAATACAATAGATGTATCTGCAGTACCTCAACTATTCCATCAATTTACTCTGCACATGGTTGATGAATAATCGATGGGAGGACAAACCTGACATGCAGCCTTTAGTGAACCAGCTTTAAATAGGATAGTGTTAGTTAAATAGCCTATCATAGCTAATTATCTGGTAGTTAGTTATATAGCCTATCATAGCTACTTATCTGGTAGTTAGTTATATAGCCTATCATAGCTAATTATCTGGTAGTTAGTTAAATAGCCTATCATAGCTAATTATCTGGTAGTTAGTTAAATAGCCTATCATTTCTGTACTTAATGGAAATGAACCAATCATATGCCGCCGTTGAGTCAATAGAAAACGTGTTTACAGCTCATGCTAAGCTGTGTTTTGCTTCGAAGCCTTGAAAGTTGTCGCACAATGAATTTCTGGTGATTATCCATCGATTAATTGTAACATTTGCTGTAAGCTTTCTCAATAGATCTGAAAAAAATATTACATTGGAAGGGTTTTGAACTCACAACTTTTAGCGCGGAAGACAAATGTTGTAACAGTTGCACCTCAAATGCACTATCAGGAAAGCCTTAGCCTAAGGTACTTAATACGGTTGGGTAAAAATAATGAAAAGTAAGACAGACAAAGATCAGTCAACGTTGCAGTTTTCCACCAACAATTATATCAAATACAATTAATGTATCTGTAGTGCCTCAACTATTCCATCAATTTAATCTGCACATGGTTGATGAATATTCAGTGAGAGGGGAAACCTGACATAAAGCATTTACAGTGAACCAGTCTTTAGTAGGTGTCATACATATTTGTTTCTGATTAGCTAGTAGGTAATAAGACAGCTTATCATGTCTGTACTTAATAGTGTTGGACCTGTATTCGGTTATCCGCTCTTACCGACACCGAGGGATTGTCGGTACCCGAGAAAACCAATCATTTCCGGTGACAGCTAGTTATCCGCGGCCGGTTTGACATGATCGGTATTTATCCGTAAAAGCCTATCAGTAAATGGTTATCCGGATAGATTTTTTGTATTTGACATGCCACAGCGTTACCAGTGACGCGTTGCGCGGGAGAATCTCCGGCACAATGGGCTGCTAATAAAAAAGCTCATTTGACATCTCGCGCACAATCACCATGTAACCGGATGAGATTACAATCGCGCATCAATTGGCGTTATTGTTAATTGCAAAAACCCCTTTTTGACGAACACGCTTATCAAAAAGAGTCTCTCCAGCGCACATTGGCAATCACAACTTTTTTTCTCAGACATTCTGAAAACACAACACATGCGAGTTATATTATAACTCTTTCTTCAACGAACATTATCATGCTACCTATAGGTATCTAGTATTATATTACATCTTACATTGATAAAATGTAATTTACTTTTTCAATTTTATCAAAAATAAAACGTCTATTACGTTTTTGTTTTATCAAATATAAAACGCATATTACATTTCATACTTGATAAAACCCTCCGTTTGATATTTGATACGTTTGATATATTTATACGTTTTATATTTGATTCATCCCCACCTGTGTTATATAAAAATAGGCAGTAGGTAAGCTGAAGTTAAACACACACTGAAAACCATATACCGAACTACAATACCGACAATACCTAACTCTCTTAGTTGGCAAAGGATACCGAAGATGGTAAATACTGAGGATACCGACACCGGGAAAACCGATAAAAAGTTCAAGGATACCCTATCCGGCACTAAATTGTATACCGGCCCAACACTAGTACTTCATCGGAATGAATCAATGATCTGATTGCATTGAGCCAATAGGCAACGTGTTTACAGCTCATGCGGAGCCGAGTTTTGCTTCGAGGCCTTGCAAATTGTAGCTCAAGCGATTTTTAATGATTTTTTTTAATAGTAGTAACAGTAGCTGCAGACTTTCCCAATATTTGTGTAATAAAAAATACTACGTTGTGAGTGTTTTGAACTCGCACCCTTTGGCTCAGGAGACCATGCTTAAAAGGGTTACAGTTATTTGTTATCCAAAAACTCACCATGTCTTACTCTGCTGTATTGTAAACTTGTAGGTGCAAAACATGTGGAAATGTGATTACAAGCTCCTAAAAACTACAAAACGAACAGTTAATCGCAGCCTTCAATGAGAACACCGTATATTGGAATCGCTTTCCAAAACGGCTCAAATGGGACATAGTTGAAAATGATGGCTTCTGTTTAAACTTTCATGCAACTTCAGTCATCAAAATTTTTTCACAAATACACCTAACAAATTCAATAAAACCACGTGTATAGCTCTTACGCATTATTTCATCATTTTAATGTTGTCACTTTGAGCACCTATATCTCAAAACCTACCGTGAAAATTAGTTTAATTTTTTAACGTTAGATCAAAGGAGTGCATATCAAACTCTGATAAACATGAGGAGCCTGTTGGTCACCTGTGATAGTCGAAAAACTTTGCAGAAATTGTTCGCGACGTCTGGCATGAAATATGGGTCGCATGATCAGATTACGACTAGATAAATTAATGTATTTTAGTTGTGAAATCTTTTAAAGTTTTATTTCTTCATTCATGATAATGACCTACTTCATTTGCATTTTATTTGTTGTGTATTTTAGAAACAAGCGTGATTGAGGGGGGCTGCTTGCTCCTACCCAGATGACTACAGTAAACTTCCACTGGTAAAAGGACAACGTTGTGATCTGCTGACTGGAAGGGGCAGCAGCAACGACAGTGGTGTTGGAGTTCATCTCTGCCAGAACTCTATCAAGTTTTGGTAAGTTCATGTGGTCAAGAAGGTGATGGTCAGGTTCATTTATGGAAGATGCTGAAAGAATGAGAACTGATTCTTTTAAGCGAAACTGATATTTTCTGTCTGTGCATCTACACCGACCCTGTTACTACTTGATTGTCATAACAACCGGTTTTATTAAAACTTAACAGCTACAACTCCATGAGATAGATTAGGAGGCTATCTGCATTGTCTACAGGTTAAAATTAACTTTCACTTTATCAAGCAAAAAACTATCAACTCATTGCGAAGACCACGCACCAAGTAGTGCGGCTCGCTACATACAGTGAAACATGGATAACTCGCCCTCGGATATAGCGAACAGATGGTTAACTCGAATGGATTTGCTTGGTCCGTTCCCACGCAATGATAAATGGCTCTATATAACTCGAACTCAACACAGTTAATTCGAACTGTTTTTTGCCCAACGGCTACCGAAACGTTTGCTATCGCTTTAGAAAATCACTTTATTCCAAGCCATAGAGGTAAACCTCAACTTTTCGTAATTCATAAGAGTTGTTATTACCACCATCGGCAAAATATTTTTGTCAACGACTTTTCTAAAGGTTTGGTGAAATTTGATTTATACCAAACATCCGCGTAGCGATCGCCCTTCGGAAGCAAGGTAAAGTGAGGTAATCTTTGCATAAACTTCAAGAAAAATCGGCAAAATTGATCGTGGGTAAAACACTCAAAAGAAAAAGATGTCTTTTTTTTGAGCATATCAACAACGATCAAGTTTTGCCAATGTCAATCTAAAAAACGTCCTGGCAATAACATCACCTCAAACAACAAACCAATCTCAAGTGTAAAAAAATCTCTATACTTTTTGATAAAAACGTTTTAAACTTTACATTAGAAGCATTTAATTTGAAACAAGCCATTTGTGCCTTTGATTTATATTATAGATTGTATATGTACATGTATCTACTAATAAATAAGTAAATACATGGACTTGTGACAGTGCTCTGATAACTTGAACGCTCTGATAATTTGAACACTTCTGCTTGGTCTCTTGAAGTTTGAGTTATCCGAGTTTCACTGTATTTTGTATATGGCCAAGAGTCACATGGTACGGCTTTAGTAGACTCTGTGTAAAGTGTTTCTGATTAGTGAGTAGTTGGTTAATTAATTAGCATATTGTGTCTGTAATTAAACAAATGGAAACTATTATCTACATGTGTTGAGCCAATAGAAAATATGTTTACAATCCATCCTGCTTTCAGTTTCTTTTGGTAAAGACTTAATTATTTATAACAATTTCTTCTTAACGATGCCCAGCTGTGTCAGACACATTACAGTTAGAGATGTTTCACTGATTCTATATCTATGGGCTTTTTATGTTGTATCTATGTTATCTATGGGGTCTCTATTGAACATTACTATTACTGAAATTGATTATTTTTAGCATTAAAAATAATGCCTTGAGCTATAACAATATCGATAACTCATATAATATCGTATCGGACACGCTCACGGAAATTATGGAAAAATAGCTGAAAAAAAGGTTAGAGTTCATTCCGCAACACATTTGTGATTAAATTGGTAGCAAAAAAATAAATAATTACCTTTAGTAGCGAAAGAGTTAATTAAGAAATGTTAACTATAATAAGTGCAGGGTATGTCTGAAGTCAAGGTAGAGTTTACGATAAAATATTGCTCTGCACAGGATTCGAACCTGTGACATTCAGTTTAGTATGCAGACACTGTATTACCTGCATCAATTTACCCTCTTTCTCTGTGCTCTATCATAATACTGTATGATCTGTTACCATACTCTAGATTTCTAGGATATTCTGGAATATCTTGGGTATCCTTGAATATGAATATTACCATGTGTCTACTTGTAGATATTCATATTATATATAGATTATATATAGATGTTCCATGTGTTCATGTTATCATAGCAAGTTAACAGCTGAGACTTTATTCACTTTATTATAAGAAATTAGCTTCATAGCTCATTATTATGTTCTAAATTATGAACAAAGGGCTTTAGTTTTTATTTTCTAGTAATTGTCTTCACAAGTTATATTATTCTTTTTATTGCATTCAGAGTTTTGTTATAAAAATATGTTCTAAAAATTAATTTGAAAATTTCATGAAGTAGTAAGTTTTTGAGCTCTTTTTATTGATATATTTTATTTATTTAAAGTTTTGATGCATTGGAAAACCATTTTCCACTTTAACAAACTGTCCACGGGTTGACTTATGATTTCTACAATGTGCACATCTATGCAAATCAATTTAAAACCGCTGACAGAAGGTCACTCTTTTTACTAACCAACTTTTACCATCAAACCTGTTTGTACTAGAACAGTAAACTATCATAACAATGTGACTAGTGGTTGTCAAATGGGATCATTAAGGCTAAATCTATTAATAACTAGTTTTGCTAAGGCGGTCAATGGTGCAAATAATCGAGCGCTGGGCAGCCATGCTGAAGGGTGTGAGTTCAAATCCTGTTGAAAGCATTTCTTTGTCTATAACATGCCAGCAAGACTTCAGACATACAGACACACAAGTGAACCCGGCTCCTATTATAGCAAAGATAATGGAATACACATTCATGTAGATATATTTTACCAGCAGAAATGAGTGACCGCCGTCTTAAAAATATGATTCTTCAGCGCAACGGTTGGTAAACTTTTTCAAGCAGTGGGCCACCTTGACTTTCCAATTTTGACAGTTGGACAGGGTCAACACAATATATGATAATTAGATGATTTACTGAGTTATGTAATAATAAGCCATCAAATGTTGCGAAGATAAAGTCAAAATTTTTGAAGTTACCTGTTAGTACATCATGGTGTTCCCAAAACACATCCCAACCAAATGAAAAATAATGAGGGTGTGAATAGCTGAAGTTGTCTCCTCGATAGTCGATGCCTATAGATTTATTTTGTGCATATCTTTTAAAGCTTTTGCTCTCTGTCCTTATCTCTTTGCTGGCTGAGAGCTCTCGTAGAACTTAAATTATCAACTTACTGTATTTAGACACAAGGAGTAACAATAAATAATATGAAGTATTAGCTACTGATTTTTATTAAAGAACAGGAAGTAAAGAGTGACATGCAGTGTCTGATAACATTGTAAGATTTTGCCCACAATATTCACCATTTAGATAACCTCAGCTAGTTTCCTTTTGTTATGGTTTATTCTTTATTCTAATTACCAGCTCTTCACTAATACTTACTAATTATTAACAGTAACAATTACTAGTTGATATATTTTAGTAAATTGAAATTAAAGTGTAGACCCAGAAGATTTCATCTTAACAATAATTTGCTGCCAGAAAAGTTTTTGTTTTCACCCAACCGATTATCACAAAAAAATTAACCTAAATCTTGACTGGTCAATAAATATCGAAAAACTATTTTCGGCTATTTGAAAATGTTTAAAAAAAGGTGAAATGTAGTTTGAATTTTTTCAACTTTCAGAGTATTGTATGATTGAGACAATCGATTAGATTTAGATTGAGTGTGATTGCATCTTCTGAGACAGTACAAGCTCGCAGCTGCCATATAAACATAAAAAATGAGCCATGCACATTTTAACCGCGATCAAATTTTGTCAATTTTAATCATGAAATATTCTTGCAGTCAGATCACTTAAAACATCAACAACAATTCAAATGAACAATTCCATTGCTTTTAGATGAAAACCCCTAAAATTTTGTCCAAGTTCATCTCTGATTTTTAACACTAATGAAAATGTCTTTGGTTGCTATATCTAAAACACGAGCTGACAACTCCCGTTAAATCAAACCTTCTCAGAAATTCTTTAATGTTTTTTTTTCTTTGTAGACCAAAGCCGCGTGTGAAGAGGCCTGCCCATCTACAGTTATTACTAAAATATATGTACCTGTTGAGACTTGTCAGCTGTCACTGGTGGCAGGACTGTGCAGGGATAACTTAAGATCATGGAGAATATAGACAGTGAATATGTTGTATCTATATACTGAGGTTGTGAAGGGAATGAAAATAGATTATAGTGTTTAAAGTGATTGAAATGAGAACTGTTTAGTATTGTAAACAATTCAATATTTACTATAATAAGAGTTGTCTCTGTCTGTTCAAAGCCATGCTGAGAGCATTACGAAAAAGGATTCCTCACATGGCATTAGAAACTAGATATTTGACTCCTCAACTAAGATTGCTATCATCTGTGTCACTCAACCAATTGGTTGTATTCTGGAATAATTGTACACATACTTATTACATGTGACAACCTTTCATGGTGCATGGGACTGCCGATGTACCAGTTTGTGACCATTGTTTCATGCCTGTTTCTGATTTTGAGGCGAGTACCAAAAAAATCATACTTCATAGTAATCCTCTTGTAGTATGAACAATAATGCATTTGCCTCCCTTGTTGCATTGTTTTGTTAATTGCTGTAAATTGATTGAGCTGGTTCAAACAATGCTAACAGAAGATGGTCATGAGGATGTTAAATCTACTTACTGTGAGATTTAGTGGTAGAAAGGAGGTGATTCGGTACGTACGTATGTACTTATGTTCATGAGCTGTAAGAGATTGTCATGTGTAATAATTAGGTGCACAAATATTTTTAAATGTGGAAAGGTGGTTGATTCGTGCAGATGTTAGTATTCTGAACCTCTAAGTTTGATTCCCTCGCTGCTGATTCTCTATCTTGTCTCTCATCGATAGCTGCAAGCTTATGGGCTACTATATAATGAGCAATGTTTACGCTTGCTTCTATAATCATTGCTAAGCATTTGCATTTGGTGAGTCCAACTTTTACATTTTACATAGATTTAAATACTCCCCTTGCTGAACTTGGAGATGAGTTAGTCATTTATTCAAAATGAAATGGTTGAACATTAAATTTAATATTGAGGTTTTCTTAACCACTTTTTATTCATAACTTTTTTCATCAAGTTTACCTATTGATATTTTAAACATATAAATATAGTATTCAAACAACCATACATATGGTATTTTATATTTTAAAATGTTAAAAAACATGCATTTTGTATTTCAAAATGTTTTCATATTTTATATTACAACCAAAAGATACAAACTATAATTTGCAGTATCTATACTACAGAGTGAACTGTGATGTCAAGCGTCAGCTGTTGTGCTCTAAAGTTAATGTAGTTTATTGCTGAAAATTAGCAGCTAGGTATCCAATTGGTAGTCAACCCCTGTAGTAGCTAATTATAATTTAAAATAGGCTACAGACTCAATTTGTGTTACAAACTCTAAGAATGATGAGCAAGCTGAAAATGTACTGGAGATGTAAAAGATGAAGAGTGTTCGACTCAGACTCTGACACGATGTAGACGGCCTTGCAGTGACCTTAAAATAATTCCTCGCTACAAACCTGCTAAATCAAAACTAACATTATTCAAGTATTTTTGTATTTTAGCAGTAGATAAACTACAGTAAAATCAGGCTTTAAATAGAATCTAGAGAATGACACATACACAACATTGCATAATCTATAACTAGTGGTAATAGCATCAGCTTCAGTTATTATGTCGATGTTATTATGACAAAATGGAAATCTTGGCTCACTAAAAATGTATTAGTTTAAGTTATCCGATACTGCATAAAAGTGGTAAAGTCGCCCATGGGTCTAAACTCGCCTCAGTTTAAAGGGAAAAATGGGCCAATAACTTCCATAAAATTGTTCAGGTATCGACACCGAAACTTATGTTGGCAAATCAGCTGGTGTAAATGCAATTTTATATGCAATATTGCAATGTAAGGCTGCCAAAAAGAACAGAAAAAGGTCAGCAAGGCTCAGTAACAATTAGTCAGCTAACTAAGTCGTCACTGGCGGGTCTGTGTATAACATGGTGATCAGTAGAGGAGAAAAAGGCAGAGCCCATCACAAAGCTAAAGAATAAAAGAAGCACACACCAACCTTTGAGACACATGTCAGATATCAGTTCTGAAAAAAGCAAAGCCTATTTTGGTATGGAAACCATAAACTACCATGGTCTATGAAGACAACGCCTGCGTAAAGGAAATTTAATAACCTATTCATCTTTGACACATCACATTGTTTACATCAGACCAACCAACTGATTTTAGGTGTCAACTGTACAGGAAAACCACCGATCACTGTATCTCACCAGAATACTTATATCGATATATTTCTCAAAGTATGTCGTATATATGTTGTTCCGGCTATAGATCTTAAAATCTCGGAATAAAGATTCCATACCAAAGAAAATTCAATCTAGAACCCTGTCGTTCACTAGTCCAACCCGATACCCTTTAGGCCAGCGAGATTGAGTTGCTAGCTTGCTGATATAAGTCATTATATGACAGCAAATAGCCAACGACATTGCGTACAACACGGTTCATAGCAAAACGTTACGAAAATCTGTTGGCTCACATTATTGTAAATAGCTGCACCTCTGACACACTGTTGGAAAACTTGACAGTTGCAATATTTTCTGATACTGATGTTAAAAGAACTACCTTGCAGGGGATTTGAACTTGCAAAGTTTGGTTTAGGAGACTGCTGCTCTAGCATCTGTGTTAGAGCATGGCAAATCTTATTCGCATGACAAACATCATACAAATAAGATTTGCATTGCTTGAGCTTAAATTTTAGCATTTGTATCTTATGATAATTTTTGTCTTTCCACTTTGGGTGAAATTTAGATTTTGCATTTTAAGCACATTAGATTAGTATTTTGAACTAGCTATGTAAAGGTGGTCCTCATAAACTATAAATCAAACAAACAGATTTGTTGACTAAGTTTCCATGACATTTCATTTAGTCACGGATGTTCTCAAATAGCTGGCTTTTATAAGTAAACGGAGCCTCTGAAAAATAAGTATTACCAATTTTTCCCTGTTTAATTTTTTTTAAGTATGACCTTCATAAAGCAGAAAGTATTCCCACGACCACACGAGCGGAAGTGTAGGAGTTTTTATAATAAATGCATGTGCACACAACTTACGAAAATTATTCATCAACAATGAGACGAACCCTTGGCTAGAAATTTCATCAACAAATTTAAACATCGGAATGTAAAGTCGTTAAAGTATAATAACGATACAAAACACATTTAAACCTATTTAAATATGTGACCAAGTCTTTGTAAGCCGGTAAGTAAGTCGGTAAGTCGGTATTATCTTTAAACTTACCCATCTGATCGGATTATACACAAATAGACAGATTAATTTGAATGAAAATGCTACAAAACGCTTGAAAAGCTCGGTTTAATAAAAGTTAAGACCGAAAATTGAAACGCCAATAAAGCCGTGCGACAGATAGTAGAACTATTTAGCAGTGCGCATTTCACGAGAAAACCGTGCTCATTTCATCAGTCTATGGCATTTTTAATTGTAATCAAATTTATTCGAAGGTTTCTGTAATAAACGTAGACCGTTTGAGACGTAAACCGATTTACAGGTACGAAATTATGGTACACAGTTTATCAGCCTGTGTTTTTTGTCCAATCACCGAAGGTTTCATTATTTGAAACGTTAGCCGAAATTCTTTACAACTTATGTACAAGCTAGGGCCAAACTACAACGCCCCTTCATGACGAGAACATTTTTTATTTTGCTACAGTTTTATACGTGTGAATGCTACTACTCGCTTTCTGTTAAAGATCGCTTATCAAAACCATTCTACATTCAAAGCAACCAACTTTCAAACTGTGTATAGTACACAGTAGCTCGCCATTTTACTTCTAATTTTGCATTTCAGAGTTATAATAAACATATTTCTTTATTGTTGTTGAATTACATACATTACAGTAAATTAGGCCTACAGCTTTATAACACTTTTATAACAGCTTTTATTTTGCTGCAGTTTGAAGAAATCTTCGAGACGCGTGAACGCTCATAGGTTTTCTATTATTGCTGTATTACTATATTAACAATATTGGTTATTTTAATAATATCAGTGCATTTTACTTCTAATATTGGCCAATATTGCATTTCTCCTATTGCAGGGGGAAAAAATAAACATCTTTTCCATTCATTATTGCTGTTTGTTGTATATAATAACACCCACACCCAGTACATTACAGCTACCATTGCAGTTATCTTATTGCACTTCTGAGCCATTTGATTGCTAATATTGCATTTCTCAACCATCAGTACCCTTTATTTTTTTGCCAATATCTCTGGCCATCTCTTTGGTCGTGGGCTGTATGACAGTGGAATTTCTAGTGAGTAAAATAAATACTCTAGAAATTTTTTCTAGATCTTAAACACTAACAACAAAAGAAATAGAGCCATTTATATAATTTATACACTCGGGAAAATGACTGTTTTCAAGACATCATGGTCTTCCCTAAAAGAGGTAATGTGCTCAACCACAGCAAAAGGGCTGCAGTATGCTTAGTCAGCGTTTGTAAATAGCTTGCACAATGCTAACAAAAAGTCAATTGAAGTAGATTATTCTTCAACAAATTATTCCAAAACAACTTGTATAAAATGAACATATGAAAGTGTATAAATGAGATGAAATGAGGAGAGAGCAGACCAAACAGTCCAAGTGGTCGAGTATAAATACTACACTAACTTTTAATATATTTTTGAAGCATTTCTAATTAATTAATTTTATTATTAAGATGCTCATTATATGCTACAAACTGTTTGAACAATTTTTTTAAATAATTTGGTTCACAAGTAAGGATTATTATAATTATTACAGTTAAATATCAATTATATCGAAGCTTGAAGTAGGCCAATCTGCTGTTGATACAACAAACATATTCAAGATTGCACACAAAAATCATCATTGATGTTCAAGAAAGGCTAGGAACTAGGTATGGCAAAACGGAAACTTCTCTTCATACTATTGAAAAACGAACCTTAGTGACGAAGCGAGGCAAGACAACTACTAAACTGAGAGTTGAGTGTTCATATAAACAGGAGAAGACAACTTGTGTCAAAGTTAGAGATATTTAATGGATCTTACACAAATGCTTGGAATAAATTAACAGTATTACAACCTGGAAAAATATTTCTTCGCTTGGCAAAAAAGCCACTTAGAGGGTTCAAAACAATTATTTGTTACATGGGAGACTCGGTTAAAAGTGATACCGCACACAATAAACAGAACTTCTAAAATACAACTACATGTATTTTATTATTTATTTTTTAATTAAAATTCAATAGCATTTCTTTGATTGTTGTCATATAACTCAATTTCAAATTAATTACCAGTTTTAATAATGTTTTGCTCTATCTAAGAATAAGATATACACAACTTTAACTCTCCTTGAGAATTTTTTACATAAATGTACCAGTTATTTTTCTCAACAGTATCTATAAACCTATACCTCACCTAAAATCTAAAAATAGAATTTTAGAGTATGTTTAGTTTTATATACAATAAAAAATTAACAGACAAATGCTATTTGTTAAAATAATTTAAGAAATAGTTTTTCGTATTTAATTCATGTTGCATTATTGTCTTTTGCTCATTAGAAAACCTCAAGGAAATTATACCTAAGTATATACTATGAATATTTCACTATTTGACAGTATAACATCACAAAACTTTTTTTTAATTTGCAAACAAAATATCCACATATCTAATTTATGATTACGGCAGGTCTTAATGAGCGAAATCGTAACAGAAGTTTTGAATTTTATTAAAAGATAATAAAACCAGAATGAAAAATAACTATTACCAACATTTTTAAGTTGCTACTATTTGTTTGCTATGCTAGCCGAACGGCTGGCATAGCATGCCTTACAAATTGTTAGAATATTATACAGGAAGGTGTGGCCAGGCCCGAATTCCCTGGGGTGACTTGTTGGCTGAGCCGCCCCAACCATCTAGTGATTTTTGCCGGTTAAGTACTATAAATTGCAGTCTAAGCTCATTCACTTGGAATTTCCCACAGCTAATTTACGAGCAACTAGCTGTTTATATTATCTCTGTGGCAATCTCGCCAAATGAGTGATCTTGTGAGACTTTGTTAAGACGTGGAAACTAAACTTTACTGCTTATGGTAGGGGTGTGAAGAAGACCCCCAAACTTGCATTTTCCTAATCATAACATCGATAAGGAGAACTAGGGCTCGTATAAATAACTTTCTAATATTACACATATATAGAGATATTGAAATAAAAACAGAATCAGTTGTGAAAGATTTTCCCCTAAGGACACACTGACAGAACAAGAGCTATTGCAACAAAAAAGTAATAGCTTTTGTGCTGTCAATGTTCGTTACAGAAATCTGTAGCGTCATGAGTTTTATGTCATAATTTAATTATCGTTCGTTGAATAAAGAAAAAGTTTTGCTTTCCATGAACCATAAACAATATATTTATGTAGATTTTGATGCTTACAATGGATTGCATTTATGTATACTTTGAGAGTTGTTGATGCTTGAAATGTCCAGACCTTTGGGGCGGCATTTAAGGTGCCGCCCCGAACCTCGTTGAGGTTAACACTGCCGCCAAACCCCAAGATGTTCATAACAAAGACACCCAACACATGCCGCCTCAACATGCAACCATGGAATACAGCCCTGAG
The DNA here is from genome assembly GCF_963576615.1 of Watersipora subatra. Lineage (NCBI taxonomy): Eukaryota > Metazoa > Bryozoa > Gymnolaemata > Cheilostomatida > Watersiporidae > Watersipora > Watersipora subatra. Next base: position 23,457,248 of record NC_088713.1, read on the forward strand.
AGTGGCAAGAATAAATTCAGGTAGGTTTTTACTAAACGGCAAGAAACGGGACTCATTTACAGGTTGATTTTCAACAAAATTCACATTACAGTCATTTGGCATCAACATAATCAGCATGTCTTACTCTGCTATGATGTAGGTGCAACATTTGTGGGAGTGTCCCTAAAAGGTCTTAAAAGCTCAAAAACAAACAGTTAATTGCAGCCATCACGAAAACGCCATATATTTGAAATCCCTTCCAAAACAGCTCAAATGGGGCGTAGCGGAACACAATGGTTTCTGTTTACACTTTTATGCCACCTCATTTGTCGAAATAGTTTTAAAAATATCCTTCACGCATTCAATAGAACCATGTCTATTGTCCAAATGCCTCTTTTTCATCACCATTGCAATGCTGTCACTTTGAGCACTAATATATCAAAGCCTACCGTAAAAATTTGTTTAATTTTTTAACCTTACCTCGAAGGAGTGCATATCATCTTCTGATAAACATGAGCAGCCTGCTGGGCACCTGTGATAGTCGAAAAATGCTGCAGAAATTGTTCACGCTATTTGGCAGAATGTATGGGTTACATGATCAGATTATGAATAGGCGATTAGATCAGGCTGAAATGAAACTGTAAACTGCATCTATATTTGATAGGGCTTCCCGGTAGAACTCGAAGGGTCTTTCATAAACTAGTGCTACGAGATGTTTTATATTGAGCCTTTTATGGGCCTAAATTTCATGTGATAACCACTCGTGTCAAAACAGCAACTACATTGTGTGATAACATCATCGGAATCAAGAGATTCCAATCTACGCCATTTTTGTGATGTCTGTGATTAACTATTCGTTTTGGGGCTTTTAAGAGCTTGTAATCACATTTCCATGTATTTTGAACTTAGAACACAGCAGGGTAAGACATGGTTAATCATGTGATACCAAATAACTGCAATGGGAACTTTGTTGAACGTTAACATTTAAGATGGCACTAACATGATAACGCTAACATTACGTGAAAATTCACGCTTCACTGATATCCTTACACTTTCCATTCAGTGAAATAATTAATGCTACCTAACGATCTTATATAATCTCCGTAGTCTACACACGCGATGCACGTGTGCTTGATTGAAGCGGAAACTCATTAATGTTGTAGTTGTTTGCTCCCACCCAATAGCTATAAAACTATAGAGTAATCTCCTCCTAGAGTGATAACTGTGCATTCAACAACACAAGCGTTTCTGGTGCCAACAAGGAGCGTTTAGGCCGCACCCCTCTTTTGTGCTAGTCAATCATAGTAATTGACAGAACGATAACATCAGCCATGAGAATGATCATGAATTTTCACAGTTAAGATAGTAATTATTGCTCATATTAAAGAAATGATGATTATAGTTTATTACTTTAATATATGATTTTTTTTAAAGCTATTCAATACCTACATGCCTTGCAAAGGCGCTGAATAGATAGTGTTAAGTAAGTGAGTTAATGCAATCAGTTACTTCAATGATATACAGCCCCCACACATGGGGGCTGTATATCATTGGTTACTCACAGATAAGATAGATAGTCATACTGGGGTTGTATTACATTAGTGTGATGGGAAGCTAATCGACTGCCATCAACTGAAAGTATTGACATTGTATGGTGATAGAGTGATTCATTGACCCACAGTCCACACACAGCCCTTGCATGTAATATTAGATTTCAATACATATAAATCAAATACATGGACTAGCTTGAAGCAAAGATGTCCACTAGTTAGTGGGCATCTTTGCTTGATGTAAGCAAGCAAAAAGCTTGAAAGAGTGGCAAATTTTGTTATATGTTAGATAAAAATAAATTATACTTAATTATACTAAATTAAAATTATTTAAAAATAAAATAGACTTTTTTATTACTTTATGTATTAAATAATTTTTTATTGCAATCATAGCTAAACAGATTATATTTAGCCATTACTTGCGAACTATTTTATATTTAAACACATTTACAGTTTTTTTCCTAATTTATTTCAACAAAACACTTCTTTCATGATATGAAATTTAAAAGTTGTAGTTTTTTGAAGAGGCTTGAAAACCTTTACGGTTGTTTTCTTTATCCTCTTAATTCATTTGAACTGCTTGAAAATATTTTCTCATTATATGAAGTTTAAAAGTTAGAATGGTAAATGTTATATAAAAATAAATTTTCTGTCCAAAGACTTTTTTATTCCTCGAGCAACTCGGGTAGTACAGCTCATAGTTGATGGCAGTCGACTAGCTTCCCATCACACTAATGTAATACAACCCCAGTATGACTATCTATCTTATCTATGAGTAACTGATTGCATTAACTCAATTACTTAACACTATCTATTCAGTGCCTTTGCAAGGCATGTAGGTATCAGGGATTACGTGTATGTCACAATTTCCATTTCTATAAAATTTTCATAATTTATTTCCATATTATTTCTATTTCCATAACATTTCCTTACTTCATTTCTATATTATTTCCATTTCCATAATATTTCCTTAATTCATTTCCATATTATTTCTATTTCCATAACATTTCCCTTCTTCTTTTCCACAGTATTTCTATATAATTTCCATAATTCATTTTCATTTCTATAACATTTCCCTACTTCAATTCCATATTATTTCCATTTCCATAACATTTCCATATTATTTACATTTCAATAACATTTCTATATTTCTAAAATAAAATTTCCATATCCATTTCCCTAAAATTATGGAAATATTTATGTTTATGGAAACAATGATATACAGCGGGCTGTATATCATTGGCTGTATATCATTGCTGTATGGGGCTGTGGGGGGCTGTATATCATTGATGGAAATGGATATGAAAAAGTAAACATTTCCATAATATGTTTAGCGATCCCTGGTAGGTATTGAATTGCTTTAAATGAGAAGCACATATTAGAGTAATAAACTATAATCACCATTTCTTTAATATGAGCATTAATTACTATCTTAACTGGAAATTCAAGATCCTTGTTTAACCCTTCCCATGGCTGATGTTATTGATCTAGTCAATCACTACGACTGACTAGCACAAAAAAGAGGCGTGGCCTAGACGCTCCTTGTTGGCAGCGGAAACGCTCGTGTAGTTTTCACTCTAGGGGGAGATAACTCTAGGTATAAAACATCGGAATACTGACGTAACTACCGAAACTACTAGCACGTATTTGTCACTCTTCCTTTCCCTTATTAAGCATTGTTGAAATAAATGATCGCAATTTGCTAGTGCGGATTGGAATGCGCGCACAAAGGGATACGCCTACCGGTGACTTCCTCGTTCAAGTGCAGTTACGTTTTCGTTGCAATTATCTTGAGTTAAAGGTTGTATCAGTGAGTATTACATTTGATTACGTTGTTATGTCACATAAGTTAATTATAATGAGTCAATCTAGGTCGTTGCCACAATGGATCATAGTTTCTCATCTTATCTCCTTACATCTTCGCATGATGTTGGTCTATTTTGACGAAAGGCCGAAAATTTGTAAAGTGCGGGTATCGATTTTGCTCACAGACCATGTGGATAGCATTGCCAGTTGCCAAGTATGCATTGTAATATTGAAAGAGCTGAATGCTTTGTTGCAGCCTTGTTGTTTGAAGTGTTAAAATAAATTCACCGCTATTTAATTTACGTTAAGGAACAAAGCTTGGCTTTACTGACAAACCACTGACGCTGTCTAGGCGTATATTAGCGCAGTAGCTACCTAAGAGAGAGTGGACAAGAACACTTGAAGTTGTTCATCAGCATCATTCTAGAGACATAACCGCAACTTTTTTTATAGAATATTCTAGATGACACAAGTTTCTTTGAAAAGTTCTGTACTTTTTGATCAAATTATGCCATCATGTCATGCCATTGCGTAAAACCAATGATATACAGCCCCCCAGGATAGCCAACAGCTCTCATATGGGCGGGGTTTAAGGATGGAGCTCTGTTGGGATGAGCCCGAGCACGGCACCCGAACAAACAATTATGCTGAATAAAGCCCCTTGTAAATTTACAAATATTATGAAATATAGTGGTTATTTTACTTATATGTTGAATTCATTTTGTTGTCAAATAAACATAGTTTTCCAATATTGTCACCATTATGATCAGTCAGTTGCCATTTGCAAGCATCTGTGATATTAATAGTCACAATCGTAAAAATAGCCCAAATTCAGTTTTGTATTTTGATTTTGAATATGAAAACTACAGTGTACAACTTTGCCTGCTGTCCCATCTTATTGGCCAGATAAAATAATGTGACAATGATGAAAAACTTTGTCCTTTTATATTAGAGGTGGCAAAATATTAATCAAAACTAGGAAAAAAAGGCCGTTGTTCGGGTAATTTCGGGTGAATTATATTCAACTTTAAGCATATACTATTACGAATTTTAAAATTACTAAAAGTAGGTAATTTTAAATGTTTTATGCTGCATGGATCCATTATTTTGATTAGGTATCACCCCTATGTAGTAGAAATTCAAAGTTTGCTATTGTCAACGGCGGGGTCCACTGACTGAATGAGCCAATGAAACGATAACAGCGAGTCGTGTTTTCCAAAACCTAACAAGGCAACGCGACCGCCCCGCAAGAGTTGTGTTTGCTCCGAAACCCAGGCTAGCACAATCCTGACAGAGCTCCATCATTAAACCCCGCCCTTATGATAGCGGTCGGCTATCCTTTGGGGGCTGTATATCATTGGTAAAACCAATGATTGGTTAAACCAATGAAAACATCACAAAATTGTCTCACATTCAGATGTTTCCCAGTTTACGGCATTCTTATTCCTCAAAACTGTATTTTCAATTATAAAACATCTGATTTTACTGATAAAAATGAAAAGTTTTTATGGTTATTGTAAATACAAATAATATTAAAATACTATTATTTAATCATTAGAAAACTGGTATGAACTGTTTCAATTCTGGCATTTTTCAGTAGAACTATTGATAGTTTTCCATCGCAATAAACAGGAGCTATCTAATACATTTAGACTATAGCATTGATGTGTGCCAGTTTTCTGCCTAGATACAATGCTCTCATTTGTGTGCATAGCAATTTTATAATACAACGCTGATGATATATTTTTAAGGAGTAGAAATTATAAATATTTGAATTTTTAAGTTATTTTGTATTCTTGGTATTTCATTGTAGCAATGGCTTCTGCATCAGAGGACATCGAATGCGAGTTTTGTGGTCTAAAAAATGATAAAATAGTTGATCCGAAGAAGCTGCCATGTGGGCACATAAACTGCATGCCTTGCCTTACATCACACTACAAAGAGAATGACATTTTCTGGTGTGGTTTGCAAAGTTGCGGGTGAGTAATATTCAACAATACCGTCATGTTAACATTTAAAATATTTAACACGTGAATGTATTAACACTTCAAATAGTGATTGTTGTGGAAGTTTAGCTTCTGATCATTGTACTCTTCAGGGACATTGATTGGTAGAACAGGTTGTCTGTTACTTTGCGTGTTTTTGGTAAATTAGCTTTTACTTGGTTTGAACAGGCTCAAACAACTGACAATAGAGACAAACGTGATGTGTTGAATATTGATAAACGCAAGCTGAAGATAGCTATCATGCTCTCCGTTTATACAAATTTTTATCAAACAATTGAGAAAGGATTTATGCAAATTGGATTTGTCAAAATGAGTTTTTTTTAATAATTTTTTTAGGCATACCACAATTTCCATTGTAACTTTAATCTGAAATCAGCTTTTTTAGAAATTTGTTTTTTATTTTGTTTTGCAGCAGTTTTAAATATCACAACTTTTAGTCAATCTAAAAATTATGTAAACGCAAGTTATGAGATGACTAAAATGTTGATCAACATGGAGCTTGAGTACTTGACATTCAGATTATCAGACTGACACTCTAACCAACTGAGCTAATCAGCTGTCTACCAAATCCTCAAATAATTGTACTAATCAGGGAATAAACATTGCTTTGTGACAGTAATAGTCAACAGATGGACAAAAGATGGTTAATAATATTATAGATAATTGAGATTATTTCATTAGCAAATTGATCTGAATTGAAAAAAAATTAGCTGCCCATTGTAGTTTTATTATGATAGCATGTCTATTGGAGCAAGCGCCTAATAAACTTGTAGGATAACACAATATATTGTTGTAACAGTATTTATAATGTTATTTTATTACACTATTTTTGGAATGTTCTGTTTTATGCCATCTCTGATTTTTAGCAAAGTGTATAAAATGTCCCCTGAAATGCTCCCAGATTTTGATGATGTGCAATTCTGTGACACTTGTGTCAAGAAGGGTCAAAACAAGCGTCAGGCTGTGTCATATTGCACAGATTGCTCCAGAAAGTTTTGCACGAAGCACCTTGAGGTATGTAACATATGCACATGTAGTATATTAGGTAATTTGTCATTATCATTCATACCTTCACATTTCAGCTGGTCACATGAAGGTCATTTTACAGAGCAGCATACTTACTGTTGTTAGCTCTGTTATTCTGGAGATATAAATATAATGGTCCAGTTGTTTACTTGTACTAACCAGCTGCAATATCTCTCTCTGTAAATATTTACTCTAGCCACCAGCTCATATACAGCATTAGATTATTAGGGGGTGACTTGCTATACGCTTATTATTTAGTGGGAGAAACTATGCACTAAGGCTATGCAGTTTCAACTAAGATATATAGTTGATCGCTAGAGGTTTACTATGAAAGAGCATTTTTACTTGTTGTTATTTTATGAATCAAAGTTACTCCTAATGGTTATCCTGATAGCAGAGCAAAATAAATCACTAGTTAGCGCTTGTTCTGCCATTCCATTTAAACACGATTATAATAAGCAGTTGGTATACTAGAGGTGATAATATTATGTTTGTAATTTTGTGTAAGTTTAGCTGCAATACAAATTATGCACAATACTCTTTTGTATGTTTGTGTTTTTTGTGTTTATATTTTTCTTCCCGTTATTGATTAATACAAAGGTGGATATTATACATGTAGCTATCAAAGCTATGAATAGTGAATATGCTTTATTATAGTTTACAAATATATATCACATTGTCTTATCTGAGTCGTAACTGTTTCTCTACTTTGCCCAGAGAATCTTAAATTATCCTTCAATTTCCTCAGATTTTAATTTATATTAATAAAAGCCTGTCACCAATATATTGAATATTTTTATTTGCCTGACAATTTACAATGATAGGAATTCTATGGCAACCACATATTTCTTTATTCTAGCAACTCGATTGTTTAATTGATGGCTATCACACCAGTGTCTATAGCTGGTATTCCTCCATAACACATTTAGCTTTATTTCAGCTACACGATGGTGCCTTAGAAGACCATCATACAATTCCAATCACTCAGTATTTATCAAAGGAAAGCCCCCATTTGCCAGAGATCTGTACAAAACATGAAAATCAGCCGCTAGTGGTGGGATGTAAGGTCTGCCATACCATCAGCTGTATGAAATGTGTAGCAGATTCAACCAGATGTGATAATGGTAAGCTTATTGAGTTAACACTGTAACCCGTCAGTTAACTCATCAGAATAGAGGGTGCTGCTGCTGATGTTATTAGTGAACACTAGTGTTATTCTGACGTAATCAGCACATTGACTGTCCAACTTGAATTTCGAGATAAATTTTCATTAATAACATATGGCTGAAGGTATTTTGTATGTAAAAAGCAAAAAATAATTGTGTTCTACATCGTTGGGCAAAAAAAAGTCAAAGACCAGTGTCATCGTAACCCCAGAGCTCTCTGTATAGTAGGCAAATTTGTCTGAGGCTTTGCTGTAGCTGATGCTAGTGAACACCATTCTATTAGCCTATGTAAAGAATTCTTCATATTTACATTTGATGCTTTGTCATGATTGGCAGGCTGATCATCAGTTAGTGTATTTTATGAAGAAACACAAATTGCTTGAAATAAAAATAAGTTAACATGTAATTAAAGCTTGACTGTTTTAAAATATAACTGAAATATTCCGACAAACACTTTCGTAACTAATAAAACTATTAGAAACAGTTGCTAAAATATTCACTTTATATTGCAAGTTTTTTGATGAAAATTGACTACAATGAAGGTCAAAGACAGATATCCCACACTCGCCTGACAACTTAGTAGAATTTTACCGTTACTCCTATTTGTTCTTCAGTCTGTTTCATTTCTTCTCCTCATTTAAGAAGTTTAATGTACCCACATTTTGCAGTTATAACACTGTCAAGGAAGATCATTTGATTCAGGAGCTTTATCGGTCTTATAACATTTATAACATGGAAAAGTGGTTAGGTGTGTTGAACCTCCCTGAACTGTTTCAAGTCTCTGGATTAGCACAGGAAAGCACTATGTTTATACATCCTTTAGCTGAACTTATTTTAACACATATAGTCAGCAGGTAGAGATCAAAGTTTGGTATAGATGATGCTACACAAAAACCTGCATTCTGTCTAACATCTTGTGGTTTGTATCATATTCATACTTTCTGTTTGATTTGTTTCTTACTAACACTTAAGATAATATTACACAGGTGTACCACATGACTTCCAGTTGCTGGAAGATCTGGCTGCCTCTCTCCTGAGTACTATGATAACAGTAGAGAGTACAAAGAAGGATGAAGAATATGAAAAACTCTTCAAGGAGGTATCCAAAATTCTGTCGGACTATGACGCTGAAACAGAAAGCATGCTTCAGCTTATCCGTAAAACCAGAGAGAGTCAGGTTTGTAATTATTATTCTAGTTACAAGGTTTCATGCTGGTAAAACCAGTACCTAAAATCTATCAGTTACTCTATTAAGGTAACTAATATGGACTCTATTGACAGAATATTTTTAGATACTTATTAATAAATATGTTAGGAAACTGCAAAAGCAGCATATATTAGGAGTAATTCATCTGGTATTCACTGAAACCAACTGGTGTTTTATGAAACCATCATTTTGAATGAGTGGTTGCAGCAAAAGCAGACACGCTGACTTTTGCGGACACCAAGATATTGGTCGAATCTGATAATTTTTAATTATAGAGTAAACATCCCACCTTATAATGTCTCTAATTGGGATTTATGGCACAATTTTCTGTCTAATATCTTTTTATTTCAGTAAAAGGGAGCCTATACTCTATTATGCACTGTTTAGCTACTGAAAGATGTTATGTTTTTGTTTTAACTTATCTCCTCTTCTTCTTCAGGTTTACCCGAGTAGTTGCTGTGATACTGCAGCAATTGTGTTAGTATGACAAGGAGGCTACAACTCCTGATTATTAGCTTTTCTATTATTTCCATTTACTATTTTCTGTTACAGCTGAATGCGGTTAAAGTCAAATATGACACACTTGAGAAACAGGTGCTAGAAAACCGCCAGAAATCACAAACTAAAATTGCTGATTTTGTCGAAGATGTGTTGCTCAATCAGTGGAATAGCCTGAGAACCCATCAAGAGCTGCTTGAAACTGGGACCAAGAGTCATCCCCCAGTAAGTTATTAAGCAGTGTTGTTATTCAGGAGTTCAGTAATGTGAATGAATTTTTGTACTAACTGTATGTGAGTGTTTGTGAATATGTTGGTGAACATGTATGTATCAGTATACTTGTGTAGTAATGTACTTGAGGTGTTTGAGGTGGTTGTATTGATACACATATATATTATTGAGTATGTGTGGATAATTGTGTTTGTACGTGTATTGACATCAGTTTCTGTACTTGTCAGTTTCATGCAGTGGATTCATGTCTATGTGTCAGCATATCTGCTGCATACCATATTTTGATCCACTCAGTCGGAAGGATCTACTTCATAAGTCTCCTAGACTTATTGCTCATGACCTACTGACCTCATACTATCAGCTGTCTGCTCCTTCCATTCCTTCAATGTATCTGAGTCTATGAACTTGCTATTACTAATGTTACATACATTGTGAGCTGTCTACTAGCTCACATTACTTGTATGTTTCCACTGCTTAGTCTACACTCTCAGCCTTACCATCCTGGCTTTACCTATCTTCAGTCATGTTCACCAGGTACCACTTGTCAGGGTTTATATTCAGTAATGGCAGTTCCCCTATAAATACACTGATTGTAAGTTTACCAATTTATACATTACATGTCTCTGTCCTTCTTCTATCGATTCTATTAGGATAACTCTATGTTTAGGCAGCGATTGTGAGAGGATTCAAGGAGTTAAAGGCCCAGCTTGACAAAATTACCCAAGAGCATTTGCCAAAGCTCGAACTCACAGACCAGCTACAGTTAAAGCAGATAGGTATGAATAACTGAAGATGGATGTATACATTTTCTATCATCATTGAGGGGTGACCACACTGTGCTGCATGTACTGTAGTACATGTTTGTTTTGTACATTTTTAATATTTTGAATAAAATTTATGTCTTTTTTATTTCTTGTAAAGCTTGTATTTAGAATCTGAAAATTTTGGCTAGAAAAGGGAAAACTTTCTTAGCTCTTACATCAAAATACATATCAGGTTGCTACTGGCACGGAAGCCTTGAGTTTGAAGCATGTGCCCTGGTGGGTTGCTGGTGTGAAATATCAAAAATACATCCATAAGTGCATGCGATCATTAAGTCCAAATTGTATCTGTGATCATAGAGTTAACTGCCGCCTGTCACTTCCTACTGTACTAAAATAAAAAGAGGATTACTCTATTGATGACTCATGAATGAATCTAATAAACCATTATTAACAAAGCTATTAACAATTACTAAGTTTTTTGACTAAGTACAAATATGTAAAGACTATAAAACTGCAACTTTTATTGACTTTTTTATGATTTAGACTGTTCCTGAGCAGAACTATTAGGTTCATAGCCTCAGAGCTATTGTATATGATGAGCCACCCCTTCTTTATTTCTGATGTTTGAAGTTTTTTCAGCTTTCTGTCATTTTAATTTTTTGACATATCGATAGTTGAGATATTCTTAATATAAGTAGCTGGACAAATTAATGTAGTTGTTAGAGCTGCTCATTAGTTTCAGGTCCAGCGTTTAAAGCACATAAATTACATAATTTTCTATTGTATTCATCAATACATCAGAGTCTTGGCTTTCGAATTAGGTATTGTTGGCCATAGTGTGACGTACATTGTTTGGTGTTTATAGGATTTCCCCAGAGCTCTACCGCAGAAATTTTTACTGGCATAGGCTCTGAAATTGTGATGTCACAATTTTCATATGCGGTGTTGCGTGCTCTTACCGCTTATTCTATTGCTTACCACTTATATTTATCAACTACGATAATGATGCTAGTGTCAGGCGAAAATAGGACAAATCCAGAGAACCAATGACGATGACAAAGGAATCAGTGTCATTAGTTCTCCATGTACAGATTATTTTTACGTATAATAAATACCTCAGATTCCAAGCACCATACTATGTTTTCCCGATGATATTATGCAGGGCTAGTCTAGCCCTCTCAATTTATTGTGATGTTGAGGGTTGCGACTGAGACTAATTAGTTTCAAGCTTTGCTCAATCTCGCGAAAGTGCGATTTGCATATAGTCCTAGGGCCTCGCAACCACAGGTCACATTTTAATTGATGTGATTTCATTACCTTTATCAGCGATAGTACATTTATTGAAGCATAATTAATTAGCCCAGGACATGTGTTTGTATTGGTCAGGGTTAGCACGATCCCGGGCGTTGTTGATTATTTAGAATCCTAGTTAATTATTAGCGCTCTCTGAGTTTAACAGCACTGATTGTCACAGAAAAGCGCAGCCTCAATGGCAGCGAAAGGGATCGACTACCTAAGGCTAAATAATAATTGTGACATCACATTTTGAGAACCTGAACCAAGTGTTTTCTTTTTGCAGGACATACTTTTGACACCCTGTTTTTCATAGTTATATTATTCTTTGTGTGTTGAATATAGGCTCATTCGAAAGCCAAGACTCTGATGTATTGAAATATCTAATAAGAAAATTATGTAATTTATATGCTTTAACTATTTCGGTACCACAAGCCGATGTATCGGCTTTCGCGGTAGTAGAAGTACAGACCGTGAGTCGATGAGTCGAGTTGTCGGTAGGGTTTCACTTTTCTATTCATTACGAAGCCTGCAAATTAACTCGACCTATCACGTTTTGCCTCCAACAAAGCAAACTGGTTGCCAATCACGGGTAGCCAATCAAAATGTTTTGGCTGAGCAATTCCATTTCTACTTATTTTTCAACACGGAAAAACCAGATCGCCGTCGTCATGGCAGTAAGAAATTCACCACGTTTGTTTTATTCAAAGGAAGCTTAAAGGCCGGGCCACACAGACCGTGTAATTTCAACTAATCTGGGAAATTCCATTCGTACGAAATTTCTGACCTGCCACACGGAGTTTCCCCACCACGGATTCGTACGAAACTAACTTTCAACTAGCCAATCATAACGCGGTGATAAATTGAAGCCGATTCCATTTCAATCATTTGCTTCAGTACAAACACGTGGGTCTACGTGTTGATCTATGTGTTGATCTAAAAGATAACGATTTGTGAGTTTCTAGTCGCAATTCCTAATTCCTAAAATCGGTTGCGGGCTGTACACGTAAATTAATTTCGGGGCCTACAATATAACTGCGCGTTAATAAGGTCGTTTCTACGCAACTACAAAACTGCTTATGCTAGTTGCACTGAGTAGTTGTAGTAGGCTGTTGTTGTAAATGGTTTTTAGTATACTTTTGAATAGAGCTTGTTCATTGATAATATTATTACGAACTATTACGTATGTACTACATTGCAAAACGGTTATTTTGTATGACTACAGCAGGTTTTGGCTTGCCCACAAAACCGTTTTACTTTTTCTTCTAATTACAATACAAATTTGAACTTGAATTTTCAGCAATTATTAGCCTAGCTACAAAACAGTTATATTTCTATTAAATACATATTGGAACCTGACTTTTCAGCAAATATTAGTCTAGCTACAAAACAGTTATATTTCTATTAAAAAAATACATTACGGCCATGGTACTACTGATTACATATAATCGCCAACACAGTACGCAGTTTTCAAACCGAGTTAGGAACTGTTGGCTAGAAACTCGCAAATCGTTATCTTTTTTAGATCTGACCAAACATGCGCAAAAGAAAACGACCTTCAACATTCAACTAACCTTTTCGACCGACCAATCAAACAACGATTCGTAGGAATTTCTGACGTTTCGTCCAATTCTGGATTCGTTCATCGTGCGCAACCAACGATGGATGAATTCGTCCAAATGTCAATTCGTACGAATCGTTTCGTCCAAATTTCGCCCATTTCGTGAGAATTTTAAGAGATTTTGCAAGATTCACTAAATGATTTTATATTTATCTCGTAGTGAATCTTGTTTTTTGAATAAAATGCATTTTAAAATAAAACAATAACTGCATTGATTCACAAGATATTGCATGAATACTAACGGTATATCTATTTTCAGAAAATATGCTTGAATGAATTTGGTCAAAATAGTGATTTTGGCGTAGTAGTGGAAGATTTGAAATACGTTTTATATTACAAATATCTATAAGTCTCATAGCCTCGTTGTCAGTTATGCGCAGCCTCTATATTCGTTAACCTTGCGCTGTCAAACCAACGCTTACAGGATGAGTTTCCATGACTGTATATTCACATAAAAATTATCGTTGTTTTTTGGAATACTAAAGCACCTTTAACCATACTAATAGTTATTAGTCTGGTGTTTAGGTGAGAATTAGCTAGGTGAAAAGAGCCAGGTTGGCATACCTCCAAGTAATTCATATAACAAGGGTTAATATAGGATGCTGCTGATAGCAGTTAATATTAGTATTATATAACTAATTATTAGTTTATAGTTGTACAGTATGGCAGCGCTGTCACATGGGCTGACTGTTGAGTTATTTTTAATTGGATAAAATATCCTTTCCTTACTCTACTTGTCATGCAAGGTAGAGGAAAATTCATGAACATAATTTTATAGTTGTATAAAGAGCAATGTGGAGATGGTGATAAAACAGGAATCCTGGCTACTATGAGCTAATATCTTTCTCTCAAGTACAATATTTCTGTGTATAATATTTAGTAACTGTTGCTAGTCACATGTACACTCTGTATACTACAGGTGAGAGGAGAGATATCGAATTAGAAGTTGCTTCCTCTCATGATATCGTCATAGAAGAACAAAAGGCTTCACCTATTCAACTCCCTAAGTCCCTCACCAAACTGTCCTCCATACAACTACCAGCCCGTCCCGTCTCCATCTGCCACTATAAGGGTAATACTTATATTGGACTACGTGATAAGACAGTCAGCAGAGTAGATATTGATAATAAGATCACCAACAAGTTCATCTCCACCTCCGCTGAAGTAGTGTCTGTCACTTGTTACAAGGAAAGAATGTACACATTGTCCTGGACCAGTCCTCATACAGTTGGTGTCTACAGCATGTCAGGGGAGTTCATCACCAGCTGGGAGCATCCTTATTATGACTCCCTTTCTGACATGGTGATAATTGAAGACAAGTTGCTTATCACAGACCCATCCAACACCAGAATCACTACCTACTCCTTAGATGGTCAAGTTCTACATCATATTCCCTGTCCTCTCCTCGCTGATAGCTGGAGTGTCAGAATGTGCGCCCCTGACAACAACTCTCTCATAATATCATCCTTCAGCCATTCCAAAGTCTTTAAAATAGACTGGACCACCCAGGGAGTCCTGTGGACCCTCAGTAAAGTGAATTACCCTCAAGGAATGGTTAGCTATGGAGAGTATATTCTACTGACTGCAATCCGCAACAAGACTATATACATCATTAATTCTACTACAGGTTAGTTATTAGTATGATGCAGGGTTGTTATAATATATATTGTTATATTATAGGGATATATTTTAATTATGTTACATATAGGCTAGTCAGATCTATGTATCATATTATATGTTTTATGATAGAATTAGCTCCTGTTACGGCTGACATATGTAATATTCTATGATAGACTGTGATCCTATGTTTTAAATAAAAATACTTAAAAAGATGTGTTTGGCAACAAAGAGGTGAGCCCATATAATATTGTAAAATATTTAATTTAATACATGATAAGCTGAGCTTACACTGCATGCACCATATATAATACCGGTTGGTAGACTGAGCTCATATTGCAGGGTGTTATAAAAACAGGTGTTTTGCTATTTGTTAATGGAAGACATGGACTTGCATTTTATTCTATTATAGACTGAGCTCCCAGAAGCATTTGTTATTTGGCTAGCGAAAAGCTGTCCTTATACAGTATTTGCAGTATTTTAAATATGAAATGTAATCCCACATGATAGACAGAACTCCTGCTGAAGGTAGACTGAGCTCCTATTGCTGGCTAAATAGAAAGAAATCACTTTAAAAGAATGTTTGTAAGATTTATAACAATAGAGTGATATTCTTAATAACTTTTACAAGGTATAAAAAATAAAGACTAATAAATCAGTGTGTTATATTAACAACAAGAAAATGTGTATATTAGTACCTTACCAATATGTAAGATAGCAGTGATAAATATCATTATACTGTAGAAATACTGTTCTTCCTAATCAAGTACTTCTAAGTGTACCTGTGAGTGGACTGTGTTAGATAAAGCATTATCAGCTCTTATTACACCCTCTGACCATGTAGTTCATATCTGAGTAGGTGAACTATAAGTGACCTCTGATATATATTTACTCTTGGTTTAAAGTCAAACTCTATGTCATTATCTTGTAAAGTTTTGCTACTGCGGAATTGTAAGAGCAATATTACATTTCCCCCTTCCCTGAACCCCCTTCCTTTAGCATTCAATGTAACAATGGCTATTATTGTGCTATGAGAGAGCTAATCATCTGCAGCTTTGAAATTTATCACGTAATTTCATGTCAAATTGTGTGCTGCCTCCATGTTTCTTCTATTTTAACTGGACGACCTGACTGACAGCAGTGTCCATGTGTAGCTAATATTCATTTGTGGACGTCTGACTGTGTATTTATTATTATATATTGTAGGGAAGATAGTCTCTCAGATGGTACATGATGATATAGCGGGAGATATTGTGTGCTCCTTACAAGTGTATGACTCAACCCTCCTTGTTCCTCAATTGGAGGACAAGAGTCTCTCTTTCTACAAAATTGCATAACTAATAACTTAAGAGAGTTGATTATAAACATGTTGATTCCTTCTATTATTACTAGTGATTATTATATTACTAGATGTACTTGATGACTGTCTGTAATCCTTGCTATATGTACATATGTCTGCATGCATCTGAATATGTGGGAGTATAACATGTGTGTTTCTACTTGTATATGGCTCTCTGTATGCTGAGCAATCAGAGTACATACACCATAGTGTTGAAGTGTATAAGTATATATACATGCATGGGTGTACATATCATGGTATTTGTATCCATGTTGACAACTCCATGCATCTTTGTAGTGCCTGAATATTTGAGGCTGGGTTCAGCATTTGTAGACCAGAATGTCTCATTTTTATACTTGTTTTGACATTTTACTCTGCGTTTTTTGAAATTTAAATGTTTGTAATAAATTATATTGTCTTTGGGCAGAAAATGTGAGACTATCATAGCAGGGCAGTAGAATATGTTAATAGGTGAAAGGTCAGAGAGCTCTTCAAACTTTCCTTGATAAACATTCAAAGAAATAAAATCCAACGCATCCTGGAAGCTTGCCAAACCTTCTAGAAGAAAGCTGGTAATAAGCAATTGGAAAAGTTATAAAGCATCTAATAGAATTGCCCTGCTATACTGAATGTTGTGAATGTTTGCAGGTAGATAAGAAAAACTGCAGGTTACAGAAAACAGACATAAGTGCATATGATTATTAGCACATGTAGTATGTTATAACATAGTCTTCATCATGAACAATCAGTATGAGAATAGATACACTCATTTACTGTAATCCGTTTACTGGATACTATTGTCTGTCTGTAGGAACGGTTAAAAGGTTGGTTCACAGAGCTAGTCAATTATAATTTTTCCTAAATTCCTAAATAGTAACCAAGAATGATGAAGATAACAAACTATTAATCAAGACAAAACTGTTCTTCGCAGCGAATTGAATTTTTGGAAGTTTGCCAACTCTACTAGAAGAAAGCTTGTTGATTGACACACGACTGCGGCTGCGCGTATAACAGGGAAGCTTGTATAGAGCTGAATTTATTATGGCATTGCCGTCTGGAGGCTTGCCAAGTCTACTAAAGAAAGTCAATATGTGATGTAACAATCCATCAACAAGTGTAACAACCATATTTGTGCAGTGCTAAAATGTTATATTAGTTAATATTAGTTATATTAGGTAATAGAATAGTATAATCGAATAATTACTGGGTTAGCTCAACATAGATATTGACAAAGGAAAGATAACTCCAAATTATCATCATACATTCTCATGTTAGATAGTATTAGTGGTCGACAGAGAACCCTACTTAACAAACTAGAGAAATTACCAATAGATTATAGTAGTGGCTACTAGTAACTACATTGACTAACATACAGCCAGAACAGATATTGTTAACTGGCCAGCATGTAGCCACTGTATGATTTTCATGAAGGCGCTAGCATATTATCAGAGACCTTAAACAGCAACTGGCGTATCTATCCATTTATTACGGGGAGAAATGTGTTAACTAGTTAGTCGCTGGAGACAAGAGGAAAGGTACCATTACCTTTATTATATGTCAGCTGACAAACTTGTTTGATAGTGAAGTCCGCTAATCAGCTTGAAAAACACAATAATTATTTTTTACAGAAGGTAGAGTTTAACACACACATCTACTCCTGTTATATAACATCTTCATCACAAACTAGATTAGAACATAAGTAAGAGAATGGGTGAAACTTGGTTACTACTAGAAAGCAGTAGTGAAGAGATTATTTCCTTGTTAGTTCTTGATACCAGTACTAGAGTCAGTTTCAGAAATGCAGGAAATGGTTAATAGCAGTTGCCTCCCCCATCAGTGCTATCACTAAAGTACATAAAAGGCTCATTATAATAGAAGCATTATTTTATTACATAGTAACCCAATAACTTAGAGTTACCAATAAGGGACGAGCTAGGGACCTTCCTTAACCAGGAGTTTGGGTATCCCAGTGCAACTGCACTCAATTTGCTCTGATTGGTTGTGTCAATCATACAATTACTTGCAATTTAATAGCAATTTGTTAATTTAACAAACTCAAACTGAATTTTACCTGTTTTCTTTAAAAATCTCAGTCAGACATAAAATGTTTTTTTTTATATTTATTGACCAACCAAGATTTAAATAAATTATCTTTGATTACTAGTTGGATTCAAGCAAAACAATCAATGTCTATCAGTTGTTGTTAGGATGAAATCTTCTGAGTCTATGCTATAATTTCAATTTACTCAAATATACCAACTAGTAAATTTTACTGTTAATAATAAGTGAGTATTAGTGAAGAGCTGGTAAATTAGAATAAAGAATAAACTATTATAAAAGGAAACTAGCTGAGGTTATCTCAATGGTGAATATTGTTGGCAAAATCTTACTATGTTATCAGACACTGCATGTCACTCTTTACTTTCTGTTCTTTAATAAAATAAATAGGTAATATTTTATATCCTTTTTTGCTAGTCCTTGTGTGTACATTCACTATGTTGACAATTTAATTCACAGTTCTTTTCTGACCTGCAAAAGTCAACCTTTCAGCGTTAGTTGAATATTTTATAGTAAAATTATTTACCAACAACTCAAAAGATAAAGTTTCTTAGCATTTACCTATGCATAAGCAATATTTTTATCATGAAATGACTTAAATTTGTCAATATGTTACAGCTTTCCTGATAAAAGTAAAAAAATTAATAGAAATTA
The DNA here is from genome assembly GCF_963576615.1 of Watersipora subatra. Lineage (NCBI taxonomy): Eukaryota > Metazoa > Bryozoa > Gymnolaemata > Cheilostomatida > Watersiporidae > Watersipora > Watersipora subatra. The sequence goes on from NC_088713.1 coordinate 23,476,063, forward strand.
GAAAACATAAAAACAATAAAAGTATTAACCATATGATATAGCAAACAGTGCTCAGTATATCTATCACTCACTTGGACACCAAGCTTGTTGAAGTATGCACTGGTTATAATCCGC